>NC_067250.2:209515801-209818831 GCF_019359855.2 Lolium perenne | reverse complement strand
CACATAAATTTTGCCTATCCTACCGCCGACGTCATTATGACGCCAGACACTACCCCTTCATGTCGGTACCCTGTGGCACCAGTGGCGGAGCCAGGGACCAGCATGCCCAGGCTAAGTTGCTCAACTCCCTTGTGGTACTACCGCCTAATGAAGATGAAATGAAGATTTTTTATGGGCAAGTGGAATGGCAGCTAAACACCGCCCAGGCTTTGACCAACGGCTGGCTCCGCCACTTGTGTGGCACCACGTCGCTGAGACCTGTTATCATCGATGCAGTAGAAACACACCGGTCCACCTCCAGACCATACGAGCCTACCTCCACTCCTAATATGATGCCCTCACTAGGAGTGACAACATCGTGCGCCGCCATCATCTGATCCGGGAGACCCATATCTTGGGTTACCCACGGAGGACCCCGAGTGAAGTGAAGGGACTAGCAAAAACGATTCCTACGACAAGGTAATGATGCCAAGAAATCTTAACCTCTCGACGAGATCATAGTCTTAGCCTTTGGCTACCCCATTGTAACACGATAATTTCGATAATCAAGATAATACAAGCAGGAAATAAGGGTTTTACCTCATCGAGGCCCCAAACCTGGGTAAATCTCTCTCCCCATTTGTTTGGCATCCGATGTCTCGTGTCAGCCTGCAGGATTCTGTCAACCCTAAGCCCCTCATGGTGGGCATTGCCGGGGAGCATCCTCGTCACCCTCCCATCCAAGGTGCGCTCGGCCATGGTCCTTTCCTTTGATTTTGTATGCGCGACTCAGCTCGTCCACTCTAGCCCCGTCATCCCTGGGTCTCCGCGGACTCGTGATGGGCATCCAGTTTTCGTCGTCGGCATCGGTCTTCGCCGCCTCGGGGCTAAGCGTCGTGATCAGCCTCGAAGCAATGTGGAGATCCCCGAACATGTGAACCTTCCCCTTGCGTTGTTACCTTAAGATTTCCCATCTCTCATGTGGTTTTCATATTGAAGCCAAATCGACGTCGCCGAAAAATCCCCTAACGCTATTGCGCCGGCCGTGGTAATCACCTCCGCCTACGCCATTGTCGGGCCTCGGGTGCCACCCATGGTGGTCCTACGCACCGCTGGGATGCATCTTCACCGATGCCTCACGCGTCACGCCCTCACCCTGCAACCGCCGCCGTGCCGATGGAGGTCGTGGTTTCTTCTTGCAGCAGCCGGACGAGGCGAATCTCTTTTCCTCCCACCATCGCTGTAGTCATCGTGATTTCAAAGCACTCACCATCACATCATGGAACTAACTTTAGAGCTCGGAAACAAAAATAAACGAACCTGTACAATGGTCGGTGCAGTATGGTGGAAGGGTAAAATGTTTAAAAAAATATTGATGAAACCAACGATCAGAGGAAAAAGAGGAAGTTCCTCCTTTTTAAATAGTATTGATAGAGATTGTATGCATTTTTACTGCAGATATTTACTTTCTAGGATATTTACTTTGTAGCATGAATTTTTTGTTACCGCAGATAGCTTGCACAATTTTCAGTCAGAAAGAGATGATTTACGGTTCGAAAAGTCATTTTTCATCATGGGCACCAGTGCTCTTATCGTATAAAAAATAGAAAAATATTTTTATATGTTAAATTTTTTTGTAACAAAGTTTAAAAGTAGTTAATGATTTATCCCATTGACGTACAAAATATCAATTTCAAATGATTTGTTCTCTGAGCTATACAAAAATGACAAAATCTGATTTCTTTTTACAGATTTGAATCACTATACTCAGATCCACGTATTTGTTTTTTTGTACAGCCTAAAATACATATTATTTCTTGTTAAAATTTTACACAATCGTGAGATAAAATACTAGCAACATCATGATTTATTTTCAGAATTTTCTGAAACTTAGATATATAATTTTTAATTATTTTTCAAGAAAGGGATCGCTGCAACCGCTGCCGTGCCGATGGAGGTTGTGGTTTCTTCTTGCAGCAGCCGGACGAGGCGAATCTCTTTTCCTCCCACCATGGCTGGAGTCGTCGTGATTTCAAAGCGCTCGCCATCAAGTCATGGAATTTGCTTATGTCTACCTTGGCGTCCAGGTCGGTGTGTGCTTAGGCGGAACTAACTTTAGAGCTCGGAAACAAAAATAAACGAACCGGTACAATGACTGGTGCAGTATGGTGGAAGGGAAAAATGTTTTAAAAAAATATTGATGAAACCAGCGACCAGAGGAAAAAGATGAAGTTCCTCCTTTTTAAATAGTAGAGATAGAGATAGTATGAACTTTTACTGCGAATATTTTTCTAGGATATTTACTTTGTAGTATGAATTTTTTGTTACTGCAAATAGCTTGCAAAATTCAGGATTTCGTATAAAAAAGTTGAAAATATTTTTATAATTTTTTTAAAAATTATGTAACAAAGTTTAAAAGTAGTAATGATATATCTCATTGACGTATAAAATATCAATTTCAAATGTTTTGTTCTCTGAGCTATACAAAAACGATAAAATCTGATTTCTTTTTAGAGATTTGAATCACTATACTCAGATCCACATTTTTGGTTTTTTTCCGTGCAGCCTAAAATACATACTTTTACACAATTGTGAGGTACAATACTGGCTAGAAATATAATTTTTAATTGTTTTTCAAAAAATGGATCGTTGGTGCTCATGTGCACCAAATCTCTGTCCCTTACGGTCGATCTATAATCTCTCTTAGTAGCTTCGTTTCAGAAAATACAAGCTTGGAGACACTGTTCATTATTGCTAGCTCGAGTGTCAGTAACATTCAGCAACGACACCGGCCATGGCTTCCAAGCTGGCAGTCGAAGTCTGTATGCTGAAGACGCATCAGAATACCAGGATAGATACATGAGATTGTATTGTGCTAGCCCCCGGTTTTCCATCAGTCCAGGAACCATTAATGCCCGCATAGAGAAATCAGGCCAGCATGGAGGCACGCAGGCTGCTGCTGGGTCAAGAACTTTGGAGCATCCGTCGCATCCGCCCAAACACTCATGCAAATGATGCACCCCATGTGTCCCTTGGTCCATTCCCACAAACCATATAACAATCCGGGCAATTTGCACACGACCTTCAATTCTCGCGAAATTTTTTTAAATAATACACTTTTTAATATTAATTCCAGGAATAATAGCCGTTTGTAGCAAATTTCAGAAATAATACACTGTCGGGGTGGTTGAACCCGAAATTGTAAAATCGGGGCACAGGACCCCGAAACGAGGGGAATCTTATCCCTGCCAGGCCGTGCCTCGCCATTTCGGAGTCAGGGAACCCGAATAGCTTTAGTCGGGCGACGGAATCCCGAGGAAAGCAGTGTCGGCCGGTCGGCCTGCCACCGGCAGAGATGTCGGGTCGCAGAATCCCGAGGTGGAGGAATCGGCGTCGTTGAACCCGACAAGGCCAGTTCGGGTTTCTCCACCCCGAAATTCCACAGCATAAAATCGACCGGCGCGACTGTAATATCACAGGTAATGGGGTTACAAAATTAGAGGAAACAGATGTGTGCATTGCATTCATGCATAGAAAATCTGGGGAATTTTCGCGCTTTAAAGTAAAACGATCCACAAAGATGGCGAAGTTTCACTTGACCTTGATGGAATTGAAGTAGCTCATCAAGTCAATCGCTATAAACCTCAATGTGACTTTGCTAAAACCTTGTTTTGGGTAGGGATGATTTGATCTAAGGGATTAGATCAAATGGAATTATAATCATCACAAGAACTTATTAATTAAGGATCAACTACTTGATCTTATTAAAGATCACAACATGATATTCCTTGCCATAACATATGAACATCCATTTAATTGGAAATCAAGTAATAGTAAAATGGAGAAACCACTCTTGACTAATCTTTTCCATGTCTTACACTAATCCATGATCTTACCATGCTCCTCATGGTATTGATTACACTTAAAACAAAGAATCATGGCAAGGAGATCAACTCTAGAAGTTTATATCCTTCTCTGTTCCAAATTATTATACATCAAATCTAGAGAGGTGAGAGTTCTATATTTATTAGAGAAGCAATGACAAACCTTGAGCTAAACCTTGGATATACATCCATGTATTCAAATTATCATCTTTAATAGAAGCCCTAAGATATTATTCAAGACAATTCCAAATAGAGAGACCAATCATACCAATCTTAGCTTTACCTATTTAAGAATAGAGGACAACCATTGAACTAAAATATTAGGAGTACATCATAAACCCTAGAATAAACCATTCCTGTATGAGAGAACTCAAGCTATGGAGTTACACTTAAGATAGTTGAGGCAACCCCTGGATTTGAGGGAGAGAACTATTCTTATAACCATATGACCATATCATCATTGTTTGAGTAGAACCCTAGCAGTATATCTCAGGCATTCTCCTGGGATATAAATTATTGAAGCAACCATAGTAGTTCTATCCTAGAAAGTAAAATAGAAGTGTTATATTTAGTTGATAAAGATAATACTTAATCTTGGGAGTGAAAAACTTAATTCTTAAGAAATACCTAAGGAAGCCAAACCTTGATCATTATAAAATGAGTAATGATCATAAACCCTAAGAACTTGAGGTAAGGATATTATGAACAAGTGGATCATGCCTAATCCATGACCATGCTTTGGAGAAATAGGAGTATAATCCAAATGCTAACACTTATATGATCAGTAATATTATTCATCACATGAAATCATGGGAAGATCACTAGTAAGCAATCCTAGACTTATATCCCAACCTTTAATTGTGAACCACTTGGTGATCACAAATAGAATCCTACCATATCTATATTTCATAAATTAATGAACCTAAGAAAACCTTAGAGTTAAACACTATACTTTATATGGTGAGAAACCATACATCCATCTGACCAAAGTTAACTATAAAAAGAACTATAATCAATGTAGTTACTTTAATGATAAGTTGGGGATAATAATAGGAGTTAATTGGTACAAGATAAAACCAATTCTAAAATCCTTAGTAATTAGAGAAGCACATGAAATATTAAGCAAGTAACCACCTTATCATGGTTAGGGGAGATTAAACCCTAGCACAGACAATATGGTGTCATCTCATCTCTATAACCTAGAATTAAATCTCAACCCTAGTTTGAGTATCACTTGGGTGATCACAAATAAAACCTAAACCACAATTAAGATTCAACCCATGTGTCATTAGGTAATTAGCATTTGAACCCTAATGATTCATTCATCAAATCCTATGCTTCAATTATAAAACAAAAGAGCCACCTAATGCTAAAGTCCTATGATTAAAACCAGGTGTGGTTGACAACCATTTAACTTTGTAACCAAGATAAACCATGATGAAAACAAATACCTACTTTGATACTCTCAAATATAATGCTAGTACTAACCTTAATAATAGGGGTTATGATAAAAACTATAAAACCCTAATACATTGGAGCTCACATAAAATAATATGCAAGTAACTAAATCAAGACCCTAGAAATAATTTGGTATATAAAGCCCTCCATTTGGCCATCTCCTTGAATCATAACAATATTTGAAATTTCAAAAGAAAGAGAATGGAAGATTATAATTATTATCTTACCTATTGGAATTATAGTGTATGGTGAACCTATCATTATATGAACAATCAAAATAGTATGTCTCAAGTAGAATTATTACTTGAGAGGTAATTTCCAAGTGAATAGTATTTACAAATACCTGCATGGAAGAATTGATTTCAAATTTGAATTCAACAAATAAGAATACAAAACAGAAATAAATAAAAGAGAAAAAGGGGAAGAACCTTACTTGGACCTCACCTGGCCGCAGCAGCCCACCATCATAGCCCACCAGCAGCCCAATCGCCCCAGCCCAGCACAGTCCAAAGTGGCCCAGGTACCCCTTCGTATGGATAAAGATGGAGAGGCGTCGTCGTCTTCGTCTTCTCTCCTCGACGCGCAGGAGCTCGCCACCGAGCCGACCAGCACCACGTCCCGCGGTCGCCGCCGGTATTCTTGACCGCCAGCACACTCCCGTGGACGTATAAATGGCGCGGAAGCCTCCAATTTTCCCTCTCTCTGCTCCATTCTCTCTCAGTAACGAAACCCTAGCTCGCCGGCCTCAGTTCACCGCCGGCGATTGAGGTAGCCCCGAGCCTCGCCGAGGATACCTCCAGCACCACCATCCTCTCCTCGTTCTTCTCGTCGAAGCACGCAAGCTGGGAAGCCCCTGGACTGGCGAATTCGGCCATTTCCTCCGACCACCGCCACCAGGTAATTGGATGATTTCGTCGCCGTCCGAGCTCCATTGACCTCGCCGTCAAGCCCATCGTGCTCCTGGTGAGCCTCTCTACCGCACATCATGTCTGCTTTGCTCCGTAGCCCCTCGTAGCAGAACCTCGCCGTGCATCCGAATCCATCGCCGCGGCATGTCGTCGCCGGGCATGCTCCGGTGACTAAACCGGAGCGGTGCCACCACCAAGAGGTTCGCCTCGGCATCCTCTCTCCAACGAACCCGCACACGCCCCCGCGGGAACGCTCTAGCTCCGGTGATTACCATCCCTGACCGCCGGTGAGGCACAGGGTTGCCACCTCGGCGCCATGTGGCCTCCAGCGTGGGCATGGACCCACCAGCCAGTGGCTGTGGGTAGCCCTGGCCGGGTACACTTAGTCATTTTCTAATTTTAATTTCAAATTCATAAATTACTGCAACTTTACAAATTCATACAAAATTCAATATAACTCAGAAAAATAAATATAAGATATTAAAATTCTTAGAAAAGAAAACTCTATCCAATAAAAATATGAAATGAAATTTTTATTTTTAATAAAAAATTAATTATTTAATGCTTGTTATTTAAACCCTTAATTTTAATTCCAAATTTAATTAAAATTCAATAATTAAGAAAAACTTCTAAAATTAATAAAAACCAATAAGAAAATCAGGAAAATAATAAAACTAATTTTCCTTTTCTTATAATTTATTAAATCCTTAATAGGAGGATTTAAATCCTAATTAATAATCACCTTAATTATTAATTCTTTAAAAATAATAAAAGGACAAATCCAATATTATTTTAATTTCAAAGTTATTAATAACTTCAACTTTATTAATGAAGTTATTAATACAAGAAATATAGAGTAATTAGGAAACCCTAGTTCCATTATAAACCAAGTGATAACCTCATAATTTTATGTGGAACCCTAAAACCCTAATTCAACTATGCACCAAACCCTAGCTCCATTAATTCATATGAATCTTAATTTGCTTATAACCTAAACCCTAGGTTAGAACATGTGATCATGATACCTTCTTTCAAATCATAGAAACATAGTAGCAACTAAATACTTGTCTTGGCCACATAAAATGTAGAAGACCTATCACTAATATATGGGTATCCCACATGTTCATCTTCATCAGACCTAGTTAATCTAGTGGGGTCAACCAAGTGAAAACCCTAGATCCTATTACCAAAGCCATCATCCTTATTGACCCCTAATTAGCATCACACCATTGTTATGAACCTTAATAGCAACCATACCTACTATTTTACATTACAGAACCCTGTTCCACTAAACCCTACTAGTGTTGGATACTTATGAACCATCCTATTTAGAAACCAACTATTTTACTTAGGGAAATAAATAGCAAACCTAAACAGCCTCAACCTAATTGATATACTTCTTATTATTTAAGAAGTATGTTCTTCAAAAGTTATTCTTTTGAAGAAAATAAAGAATCATCATCAACCCTGCTTATAAGAACCTATAAACCTTAGCTAGCTATCACCAATAAGATGAACCAACCTTGATAGCAACTTTGTATGAATAATTTCTTAGGATACCTAGGCTTAACTCAACCTTACAAGCCCTTGGTGTTGATGAATCCAACTAGGTTGTGATCCATCTCATATTTACTCCAGAAACTACTTGGAACCAGAATAAACTATAGCAACCCACAAACCCAATTGCCATACTTATTCTTTATTAAAGAACATGTTCTTCAAAAGTTATTCCTTTGAAGAATATAACAAGTAATCAATAACCATGCCATATAGTACTAAAATTGACCACTATCCTTTACTTATTAACGTTATGCCAATCATCATTCTTTGTGTGCTCAATTGATTACTATGCCTCACTATCTACCTGTTTATAATACCAAGTAATCACAACTGAATAAGAACCTTGTATGTGAATCACTCTAAAAGTGCAACACACCCTAAACCAATCATTACCACTCACTAATCCTAAATCATCAGGGTTAGGACACGCTTAGAGCGATTGCATCTCATTCTTATGCATTATTGCATCATTGCCAATCTTTTAAACATCGTCCTTACCGGACGGTGATGCTATTTCAGAATTTGGAGTTATTGCGTACGAAGACCTTGCCTGCATAATCTTGCAGTCAAGAAAGGCAAGTTCATCACTTGCTCATGTCAATTGTGTATTTCTATCAAATTACTTGCAAAGTACTATGGTTATCACTATTGCATAAAAACCAAAACCACTATTTTCATAACTATGAATATGACTATGTGGTTGGCAATGGAACCATGGATTGTGTTGATATGGTGGAGGTTCCATTGCAAGGGTTTATATCCATCTAGGATTAAACAACAAATGTCGCCAGTGATTCTTGTGCCGTAATAACCGTGTTAACCATAAGATCTGGAATGGGACGGACTAGTCAATTGTATTTCCACCTCTCGTACATCAACGGATGCGCTTACCGTAGCAGTTGTGTCTGGCGGAACAACCGGAGGGTGGGGATCCCACTCTAATTCCCCACGGTAATGCAATGCTTACCATAGCAGTTGTGTCTTGCGGAACAACCGGAGGGTGGGGATCCCACTCTAATTCCCCACGGTAATGCGGTCTATGATGGGTTGCAGCTGCCGGCGAAGGAGTTTATGGTAGAGCCCAGAACTGTTGTCGTGGTCGGGGTCCACCCTGAAATTACGGGAATAATGGGACCGGCGAGGACCCAGGGTCGGGGTTTGCAACAAAGGGTGGGTGTGCGAGGTAGCGGAGGAATATGATTGGCTATGACCTTACTCCTGACCTCACACCAAAGGAAGTGTGGACGAGCCTGCAACTCGGTTGGCAACAAGGATAAGATCTCTTATGGGTAAAGCAACACACCTCTGCAGAGTGTAATGAATCGTGACCTGTCACTCCCTGTTCCGGGATTTGGAACTGCGAACGCTGCCGGAAAGGAGCTCCATGAAGTTCTAGTAAACCGGTGAAGGCTGACGGACATAGTTCTTCTGAATAAAAGCAACCTTTTGAAGAAATGGTTATGAAAACTTGCATTGGTATTAGACTTTCTGGTCTAATGCCGTAGCTAGTGCATTAAACACCTGTTTCCTATAATGTACTTGTTGAGTACGCTCGTACTCATCCCACTCTTAAATCCCCTGCTTAGATATGGAGGCATCGAAGTAGGATCTACAGTGCAACTCGAAGACCGGGGAGTCAACAACTACGTCAAGAGACAGGACCCTGTCAGAGGAGTCAGGTACCACATCCAACAAGGAGAAAACCTAGTTTAGCCATAGAAGGGAACTAACTTCCTAAACCTAGCTCCTATTTAGCTAGAATCTATTCATATTCCCTATAGCTAGTCAAATGCTCTACAAATAGAGTTAGTGATAAGATTAGACTACGAGTCGTTCTTCTGGAGTTTAATTGCAGATTTACCTCATTGTAAAGTAGGAGGCTGTGCTGATCTTATGTAACAGAGTCTGTATGTAATTCTATAGACATGCCTTGGACCCGCATATGTTTCTGTTGTACCACTCTGAGCGATATAATACTAGTGGAACGATGTTTCATTGGTGTTATATCAGACATGCATACTACACCATGCAGTGGTATGCTGGGTCACCACAGTTGGTATCAGAGCAAATGCTTTGACCTTAGGATTAAAAACCCTTTAAAGGAGACCTATAGGATTGGTAGTGTCTATAGGAAGTTGTCTTAGTTAAACCAAATAATTCTTATGACTTGAGATGGATATTCACTTGAGAATAATCCTGACACACTTGAGTCAGCATTTTTTTTACCTAACTTACCAAGATAAAGTAAAGTTAGTCAGCTAATCCCAAACATGTAGTACACAATTAAGTTCCTAAACAATAGATGAGTAGATCACAGTTGGTATACAATACATGGTAGTCCAAAGAGAGGATACAACCATAAGGAAGATATCCTATTGGAAGATGTGTACCAACACATGTTATAGATAAGTAAGAATTATCCAGACCTGTAATAGGAGTAATATCAAGTGATGAAGATAAGAAAGATATCCTACTAGAAGTTGTATACCCAGACAAGTAATGGGTAAGTTAAATCTATTCAAACTTGTGAAACATTTGATAGTAAGTGATAAATATAAGTTATATAAAGTAGTATAGACCATGATGAGTCAATCATGGGAGGTAAGGAAGAGAGATAGGAATAAAATATGCCTACTTACATGGTAGGGATAGAAATCATATATGATTCACCTGAGAATCGTTATGTGATGGACTAGAATATCATAAACATTTAGGAGGAGAACAATAAGAAGTCAGGTCTTCAACAACAAAGCAAGATTTGTGTTCCAGAACCATGGGAAGTGTGCCAAGCACATCATGACCATAGACTTATGATAGAAACACTTGGAAGTATAGGAGCTACATTTCCATAGTTATGTGTTTAGAGTAGCAATGTTAGAACCTAGACATATCATGTGAAATAGTCCTCAACAAAATGGAAGCTAAGTTAATTCTTCCAAAGAACTTTAGGTCAACCACAACTATTCTAGACCACTTTGTTTCAAGTTTATCTCATTGCAAATGTGCAATTAAGGTAAAGGTTGAAACAAATAGTAGACTTCCATATATTCGTGCTAAGTATCACGATATAAACCTATCTTATGTGGTGTTATATACTACACATCAGAGTCTGATGTTTAGAGATGTCTTACTCAACTATTATATTCAGGCTTATGATGGTGTGTATTATATGCACAAAGCTGAATCTTCTTGGATTTTATTGGAATTTTCATTGTTTGACTAGATCCACACATGAAGTTGACTTTGATATGCAAGTGCATGTTGCAATATCAAGCCTTTACTTGATGCTATAGATCTAGAGGGTAATGGTATTCGTGTGAGGAAGTGACGAATTCTGGAGATTCTGAAGACAAGGTGAAGGTTCACCAGATAAAGGAAACAAAGTTGTGGGAAGCAACCACAATATTCAGAAGAAAGTACCAATCAAAACTCATGCTTTACCTCAACAGAGGAGTACTTTAGTACATAAGAAGCATGAAGGTGAGAAATCTGGTGATTATGGTGAAGCTCAAGCAGATCCATAATTAATATAGAAGAGTGAATGCATGGGAAATCACTTTGGATACTATACTCATAGTGGTTCTCTTGCAAAATAAACCCTGAAGAAAGGAAGATGACCTATGAAATCATAGCAGATATAAGAAGACCATAGTTGATATCAGAAGACCACAATTGGTATAGGATCAATACTGCGAGATAGAGCAGAAGATGTCTCGTTCAGTTGATCAGAACCTAGAATAGAATCCATTTTAGATAACAAATAGCCACAATTGGAATCAAGTAGTCCACCATTTGATTATTTGTACCAAGAAGTTGTGAACAAATAAAATTTTATTAGCCAATTAACAATGACCTATAATCATTTAGTCGAAGGATTCACATTGGATGTCCACAACTGAGTGGATATACCACAAACATTCTTCATGAGACCTTAGAAGAAGTACAAACCAAAGCTACACCTAGACCAATATTCTAACCATCAATCCAATGGTTGGAAGAAAAGGAGTTGAAAACCATAAGAAAACTCTAAGGGGTAGAGTAAAGATTGAGTTGGATGTACAATGACTCAATACTTTAAGCAAGATAGATGAAGAAGGTCTGAACTGAGAGGAAGTTCGATCTTATTTTCATAAGATTGTTGAACACTACTTTCAGAAGGATGTCAGACCAGAAGCCGAGGTTTATACCTCGAGGAAGTAAGAAGTGGACTATAACTTGAGAAAGTGAGTAATATTTACTAAGAAGTATGGAAGCTCAAAGAAGCTAAGTTTAATGAAGTTGGACGAAGGAAATACCGTAAACCAATAAAGCCCAAGAAGGCCAAAGACCGAAGAAGATTGAACATACCAATTCCAAAGACTAATAGAATGATTCCTTTCATGGAACCTAAATAAACCAAAATAGTTGTAGGTATCAACTATAAACCATGATTGGATGGACTAAATGAGTCTAATCCATTCTTAATAAAATAAAACCTCAAGACCATTTCCATGTTAAGTACCTTACTTAGTACCATTATTGCAGTTTTGGTAGTAAGGGAAAACAAAGACCTATTTATCAATTAGGAGTGTACTATCAAATCAGTCTTCAGTTAAGACTAGCAGCACCAGAAGAAGTCCTATCATTGATTCTTCAATGAGAAAGGAAACAAGCTTATAGAGTTGAAAGAAATCAAATAACTAAAAGCCATGGCTCAGAGACATGTATTATTAGATACCAGAGAAAAATCATAGAACTGGAGTAAGAAACTAATGTTCAGAGACAAAACCTAATGGATTCCAGGAAGAATCTGGACAAGAGATATATTCAATTATATCTAGTGAGATCAATACGGAGTTCGAGAAAAGTCGTAGTCTGCACAAGTCAGATCCATACTCCGGAAACGTGAGAGAGATCAAACTTCGAGGACGAAGTTTAGTTTAAGGGGTAGAGACTGTAATATCCCAGGTAATGGGGTTACAAAATTAGAGGAAACAGATGTGTGCATTGCATTCATGCATAGAAAATCTGGGGAATTTTCGCGCTTTAAAGTAAAACAGTCACAGTAATTGAAGTTTCACTTGACCTTGATGGAATTGAAGTAGCTCATCAAGTCAATCGCTATAAACCTCAATGTGACTTTGCTAAAACCTTGTTTTGGGTAGGGATGATTTGATCTAAGGGATTAGATCAAATGGAATTATAATCAACACAAGAACTTATTAATCAAGGATCAACTACTTGATCTTATTAAAGATCACAACATGATATTCCTTGCCATAACATATGAACATCCATTTAATTGGAAATCAAGTAATAGTAAAATGGAGAAACCACTCTTGACTAATCTTTTCCATGTCTTACACTAATCCATGATCTTACCATGCTCCTCATGGTATTGATTACACTTAAAACAAAGAATCATGGCAAGGAGATCAACTCTAGAAGTTTATATCCTTCTCTGTTCCAAATTATTATACATCAAATCTAGAGAGGTGAGAGTTCTATATTTATTAGAGAAGCAATGACAAACCTTGAGCTAAACCTTGGATATACATCCATGTATTCAAATTATCATCTTTAATAGAAGCCCTAAGATATTATTCAAGACAATTCCAAATAGAGAGACCAATCATACCAATCTTAGCTTTACCTATTTAAGAATAGAGGACAACCATTGAACTAAAATATTAGGAGTACATCATAAACCCTAGAATAAACCATTCCTGTATGAGAGAACTCAAGCTATGGAGTTACACTTAAGATAGTTGAGGCAACCCCTGGATTTGAGGGAGAGAACTATTCTTATAACCATATGACCATATCATCATTGTTTGAGTAGAACCCTAGCAGTATATCTCAGGCATTCTCCTGGGATATAAATTATTGAAGCAACCATAGTAGTTCCATCCTAGAAAGTAAAATAGAAGTGTTATATTTAGTTGATAAAGATAATACTTAATCTTGGGAGTGAAAAACTTAATTCTTAAGAAATACCTAAGGAAGCCAAACCTTGATCATTATAAAATGAGTAATGATCATAAACCCTAAGAACTTGAGGTAAGGATATTAAGAACAAGTGGATCATGCCTAATCCATGACCATGCTTTGGAGAAATAGGAGTATAATCCAAATGCTAACACTTATATGATCAGTAAATATTATTCATCACATGAAATCATGGGAAGATCACTAGTAAGCAATCCTAGACTTATATCCCAACCTTTAATTGTGAACCACTTGGTGATCACAAATAGAATCCTACCATATCTATATTTCATAAATTAATGAACCTAAGAAAACCTTAGAGTTAAACACTATACTTTATATGGTGAGAAACCATACATCCATATGACCAAAGTTAACTATAAAAAGAACTATAATCAATGTAGTTACTTTAATGATAAGTTGGGGATAATAATAGGAGTTAATTGGTACAAGATAAAACCAATTCTCAAATCCTTAGTAATTAGAGAAGCACATGAAATATTAAGCAAGTAACCACCTTATCATGGTTAGGGGAGATTAAACCCTAGCACAGACAATATGGTGTCATCTCATCTCTATAACCTAGAATTAAATCTCAACCCTAGTTTGAGTATCACTTGGGTGATCACAAATAAAACCTAAACCACAATTAAGATTCAACCCATGTGTCATTAGGTAATTAGCATTTGAACCCTAATGATTCATTCATCAAATCCTATGCTTCAATTATAAAACAAAAGAGCCACCTAATGCTAAAGTCCTATGATTAAAACCAGGTGTGGTTGACAACCATTTAACTTTGTAACCAAGATAAACCATGATGGAAACAAATACCTACTTTGATACTCTCAAATATAATGCTAGTACTAACCTTAATAATAGGGGTTATGATAAAAACTATAAAACCCTAATACATTGGAGCTCACATAAAATAATATGCAAGTAACTAAATCAAGACCCTAGAAATAATTTGGTACATAAAGCCCTGCCATTTGGCCATCTCCTTGAATCATAACAATATTTGAAATTTCAAAAGAAAGAGAATGGAAGATTATAATTATTATCTTACCTATTGGAATTATAGTGTATGGTGAACCTATCATTATATGAACAATCAAAATAGTATGTCTCAAGTAGAATTATTACTTGAGAGGTAATTTCCAAGTGAATAGTATTTACAAATACCTGCATGGCAGAATTGATTTCAAATTTGAATTCAACAAATAAGGATACAAAACAGTAATAAATAAAAGAGAAAAAGGGGAAGAACCTTACCTGGACCTCACCTGGCCGCAGCAGCCCACCATCATAGCCCACCAGCAGCCCAATCGCCCCAGCCCAGTACAGCCCAAAGTGGCCCAGGTACCCCTTCGTATGGATAAAGATGGAGAGGCGGCGTCATCTTCGTCTTCTCTCCTCGACGCGCAGGAGCTCGCCACCGAGCCGACCAGCACCACGTCCCGCGGTCGCCGCCGGTATTCTTGACCGCCAGCACACTCCCGTGGACATATAAATGGCGCGGAAGCCTCCAATTTTCCCTCTCTCTGCTCCATTCTCTCTCAGTAACGAAACCCTAGCTCGCCGGCCTCCGTTCACCGCCGGCGATTGAGGGAGCCCCGAGCCTCGCCGAGGATACCTCCAGCACCACCATCCTCTCCTCGTTCTTCTCGTCGAAGCGCGCAAGCTGGGAAGCCCCTGGACTGGCGAATTCGGCCATTTCCTCCGACCACCGCCGCCAGGTAATTGGATGATTTCGTCGCCGTCCGAGCTCCATTGACCTCGCCGTCAAGCCCATCGTGCTCCTGGTGAGCCTCTCTACCGCACAGCATGTCTGCTTTGCTCCGTAGCCCCTCGTAGCAGAACCTCGCCGTGCATCCGAATCCACCGCCGCGGCATGTCATCGCCGGGCACGCTCCGGTGACCAAACCGGAGCGGCGCCACCACCAAGAGGATCGCCTCGGCGTCCTCTCTCCAACGAACCCGCACACGCCCCCGCGGGAACGCTCTAGCTCCGGCGATTACCATCCCTGGCCGCCGGTGAGGCACAGGGTTGCCACCTCGGCGCCATGTGGCCTCCTGCGTGGGCATGGACCCACCAGCCAGTGGCTGTGGGTAGCCCTGGCCGGGTACACTTAGTCATTTTCTAATTTTAATTTCAAATTCATAAATTACTGCAACTTTACAAATTCATACAAAATTCAATATAACTCAGAAAAATAAATATAAGATATTAAAATTCTTAGAAAAGAAAACTCTATCCAATAAAAATATGAAATTAAATTTTTATTTTTAGTAAAAATTTAATTATTTAATGCTTGTTATTTAAACCCTTAATTTTAATTCCAAATTTAATTAAAATTCAATAATTAAGAAAAACTTCTAAAATTAATAAAAACCAATAAGAAAATCAGGAAAATAATAAAACTAATTTTCCTTTTCTTATAATTTATTAAATCCTTAATAGGAGGATTTAAATCCTAATTAATAATCACCTTAATTATTAATTCTTTAGAAATAATAAAAGGACAAATCCAATATTATTTTAATTTCAAAGTTATTAATAACTTCAACTTTATTAATGAAGTTATTAATACAAGAAATATAGAGTAATTAGGAAACCCTAGTTCCATTATAAACCAAGTGATAACCTCATAATTTTATGTGGAACCCTAAAACCCTAATTCAACTATGCACCAAACCCTAGCTCCATTAATTCATATGAATCTTAATTTGCTTATAACCTAAACCCTAGGTTAGAACATGTGTTCATGATACCTTCTTTCAAATCATAGAAACATAGTAGCAACTAAATACTTGTCTTGGCCACATAAAATGTAGAAGACCTATCACTAATATATGGGTATCCCACATGTTCATCTTCATCAGACCTAGTTAATCTAGTGGGGTCAACCAAGTGAAAACCCTAGATCCTATTACCAAAGCCATCATCCTTATTGACCCCTAATTAGCATCACACCATTGTGATGAACCTTAATAGCAACCATACCTACTATTTTACATTACAGAACCCTGTTCCACTAAACCCTACTAGTGTTGGATACTTATGAACCATCCTATTTAGAAACCAACTATTTTACTTAGGGAAATAAATAGCAAACCTAAACAACCTCAACCTAATTGATATACTTCTTATTATTTAAGAAGTATGTTCTTCAAAAGTTATTCTTTTGAAGAAAATAAAGAATCATCATCAACCCTGCTTATAAGAACCTATAAACCTTAGCTAGCTATCACCAATAAGATGAACCAACCTTGATAGCAACTTTGTATGAATAATTTCTTAGGATACCTAGGCTTAACTCAACCTTACAAGCCCTTGGTGTTGATGAATCCAACTAGGTTGTGATCCATCTCATATTTACTCCAGAAACTACTTGGAACCAGAATAAACTATAGCAACCCACAAACCCAATTGCCATACTTATTCTTTATTAAAGAACATGTTCTTCAAAAGTTATTCCTTTGAAGAATATAACAAGTAATCAATAACCATGCCATATAGTACTAAAATTGACCACTATCCTTTACTTGTTAACGTTATGCCAATCATCATTCTTTGTGTGCTCAATTGATTACTATGCCTCAATATCTACCTGTTTATAATACCAAGTAATCACAACTGAATAAGAACCTTGTATGTGAATCACTCTAAAAGTGCAACACACCCTAAACCAATCATTACCACTCACTAATCCTAAATCATCGGGGTTAGGACACGCTTAGAGCGATTGCATCTCATTCTTATGCATTATTGCATCATTGCCAATCTTTTAAACATCGTCCTTACCGGACGGTGATGCTATTTCAGAATTTGGAGTTATTGCGTATCGAAGACCTTGCCTGCATAATCTTGCAGTCAAGAAAGGCAAGTTCATCACTTGCTCATGTCAATTGTGTATTTCTATCAAATTACTTGCAAAGTACTATGGTTATCACTATTGCATAAAAACCAAAACCACTATTTTCATAACTATGAATATGACTATGTGGTTGGCAATGGAACCATGGATTGTGTTGATATGGTGGAGGTTCCATTGCAAGGGTTTATATCCATCTAGGATTAAACAACAAATGTCGCCAGTGATTCTTGTGCCGTAATAACCGTGTTAACCATAAGATCTGGAATGGGATGGACTAGTCAATTGTATTTCCACCTCTCGTACATCAACGGATGCGCTTACCGTAGCAGTTGTGTCTGGCGGAACAACCGGAGGGTGGGGATCCCACTCTAATTCCCCACGGTAATGCAATGCTTACCGTAGCAGTTGTGTCTTGCAAAACAACCGGAGGGTGGGGATCCCACTCTAATTCCCCACGGTAATGCGGTCTATGATGGGTTGCAGCTGCCGGCGAAGGAGTTTATGGTAGAGCCCAGAACTGTTGTCGTGGTCGGGGTCCACCCTGAAATTACGGGAATAATGGGACCGGCGAGGACCCAGGGTCGGGGTTTGCAACAAAGGGTGGGTGTGCAAGGTAGCGGATGAATATGATTGGCTATGACCTTACTCCTGACCTCACACCAAAGGAAGTGTGGACGAGCCTGCAACTCGGTTGGCAACAAGGATAAGATCTCTTATGGGTAAAGCAACACACCTCTGCAGAGTGTAATGAACCGTGACCTGTCACTCCCTGTTCCGGGATTTGGAACTGCGAACGCTGCCGGAAAGGAGCTCCATGAAGTTCTAGTAAACCGGTGAAGGCTGACGGACATAGTTCTTCTGAATAAAAGCAACCTTTTGAAGAAATGGTTATGAAAACTTGCATTGGTATTAGACTTTCTGGTCTAATGCCATAGCTAGTGCATTAAACACATCTTTCCTATAATGAACTTGTTGAGTACGCTCGTACTCATCCCACTCTTAAATCCCCTACTTAGATATGGAGGCATCGAAGGAGGATCTACAGTGCAACTCGAAGACCGAGGAGTCAACAACTACGTCAAGAGACAGGACCCTGTCAGAGGAGTCAGGTACCACATCCAACAAGGAGAAAACCTAGTTTAGCCATAGAAGGGAACTAACTTCCTAAACCTAGCTCCTATTTAGCTAGAATCTATTCATATTCCCTATAGCTAGTCAAATGCTCTACAAATAGAGTTAGTGATAAGATTAGACTACGAGTCGTTCTTCTGGAGTTTAATTGCAGATTTACCTCATTGTAAAGTAGGAGGCTGTGCTGATCTTATGTAACAGAGTCTGTATGTAATTCTATAGACATGCCTTGGACCCGCATATGTTTCTGTTGTACCACTCTGAGCGATATAATACTAGTGGAACGATGTTTCATTGGTGTTATATCAGACTTGCATACTACACCATGCAGTGGTATGCTGGGTCACCACAGCGACGGTGCTCTTCTTCCTCCTCAGTTCTTCCTCACAGCAGCTCCTCTCACTCTCTCATTCTCTCAGCTCTTCCACCTCCGTTTTCTCCCATTTAGCTGCGATTTATCCTACATTTTGTTGTTATTTCACCACCAAGTGCTGTAGAATCACCTGATCTATAGATGGGTTAGATTTGGGAGCGTTTTGGTGGTGGTGGTGGTGGTGGTGGTGGAGTTGGTGGTGGTGCTGCTGCAGCTGCTGCTTGGTGGTGCAGCTGCTGCGAGGTGGAGGAGCGGACCTGCTGACCGAGGTGTTTGACACGCTTCAAGGGTAAACCCTAATTCCTGATATTAGATGGTCTAATCATAATGCATGTTGCGTTTGTTAGCTTCACAGATTATTTACTGAAATATGTACCGGTAGAAAGTATTTATTTAGGACTGTAGGTGCTAGATTTTTATTTATTTTAGAGTGTAGGTGCTAGATTTTTTTGACGAGTGTGTAATTTGTATAGGTGAGCAGATATGTCAGATAGATTAAAATTCGTTGTTTACTTCGGTCATGGCTCGGTCCGAACAACTCCGATGGGAGCTGATCTGAGCGAGTTTCAGTATGAGGAGTTGCATCTGACAAACCCAAAAACATGGCGAGTTAGTCAGTTGAAGGAGTGGTTGACCGTGAATTTCGGGCTTAATCCCGAAGCATACACTGTTGGTGTGCATGCTTTGTGGAGCAGCTCCAGTACCCAGATTTTCTGGCGGTTGAAACCGATTGAGCGGACCTCTCAGTGGGTGCACTGGTTGGAAGCGTGCGAGCGCAGGGGAACTCACCCCATCGCCTTAATGCTTCCCGAGGCGAAGGTGGTGAATTCCCAAGAAGGCGAGGGTGCGTTCCATCCAGGCCAGAGCAGTCAAAGTTCTGATGCTGGCGGCAGCAGTTTCCAATCCGGGCAGAGTAGCCATGCAGCAGGTGGTCATGACGGTACTGTTGAGCTTGAAAGCGTGGACGAAGAAGAAGAACAGATGCAGAACATGATGGACGAGGAAGACGAGGATGGAGTGGACAATGAGGTTGACTCAGATGAATCTGGTGGATCCGATACTTCAGATGATAACGAAGAGGTGGATCCGATCCCCTCTTCTTGTAACCATGATTTGTCGGAGGCAATGATAGTCGATGATCGGCACGATTCTGCCTGGGAGTACAGCATGAACACCATCTCAGTTGGTGCTAGATATGCTGACAAGAGACATCTGCAGGAAGCAATCACTCAGTGGGCAATGAACACGCAAAGGGTATTCAGAACCACCGTTTCAAGTCAGAAATTCTTGACAGTGGTCTGCAGCGATGCTAGATGTCCATCAAGGGTGCATGGGTACTGTCCGAAGTATGACACAACATGGGTGGTGAACGACTTCGTGCCGCACACATGTGTCCTTAAGAGTATGTTGAAGGATCACCGAAACCTTACATCCACTCTTATTGGTCGCCTGTTCTACAAGGAGATTGTAGAGAATACAGCAATGGGGGTTAAAGCCATCCAGAAAAGAGTTCACCTTCAATATACACCCTCAATGGGAAGACAGGTACTTGTTCAATTGTTTTGTCTCAAATTTATAAGAACTACATTGGACCTGCTTTAGCTTGTGCATTATTTGTTTTGCAGGTTGAAGTGGGCGGGACTACTACCTTTCGCTCGATTAGTGGAGGCCCGAGATCACATTTCGCACCTGAACTACGATGCTGCTTTGATCACCTGCTTAGTGGATCGATGGAGGCCCGAGACCCACACGTTCCACTTTCGCTGGGGTGAGATGGCGCCTACTCTACAGGACGTGTCTATGTTGCTGGGCCTTCCATTGGCAGGTGAGCCCATAGGCCCATTGGAGGAAACCGTGGGCTGGATGCACAGCATGGATGCACGTTTCCAGGGTGTTCGTGCAGACGTTGGGCCTATGACTTTTGAGGCTCACGGGCCTCGCCAGGCATGGCTACACGAGTTCCAGGTCCGTAACAGTTTCGTATTTTTTATCGCAACTTATTTACCTCATAATATGTAAGTTCTAACATTGAAATATACATTGACAGATCGAGCAGTTCGGATTCCCAGATGTACCGATCACTGCGGTTCAGATCACTCACAGCTTGGAGTCGTACCTCATGTGGCTACTCGGGAAGACGATGTTCACGGACAATCACGGCAACACGATCAGTGCGCGGTACATCCCTATAGCTCAGGAGATAGCAGAGGCCACCGAAGCACCACATCACACAGAGGAGCTGGGGTTCTGTGGTCTTAGCCGCTACGTACCGAGGTATGTGTAAGGGTTGCCAGCTAACCTCGCATGGTTCTGGCATCGTTGGTTGTCCACTCCTGTTGCAGCTCTAGTCATGGGCGAGGTTTCCCATCGGCCGTCCTGAGATTAGTGGTGGATCTTGGCCGCCAGACGAGTTGTACGACGCAGAGCGCATCGACATGCCGACGTTTGGTTCTCTATGGACATCGCGGAAGGTATTCGCAATATTTACTCCTTCTTTATATTTTTATATAAGATGTAACACTAACATAGTTGTGTTATGTTATGCAGAGACATTTTGGGCATAATCAGCTAAGGAATTGCTACCCAGCATTCACAGAGCAGTTTGACCTACTACTAGAGAGCGATATCACCTGGGAGCCATACAGTGAGGACCACCGCGATGAGGCATACCCAGGAGGTATATCGAACATGTGTACCAGAGATTGGGCCTACTGGATGACGAAGGCGAAGATCATCTTCGATATCTTCGTGGAGGAGATGTCGCAGCAGAGGGTCATGAGACAGTTTGGACAGCGTCAGTTGATCGAGCCACCACCTCCCACAGTTCCTCTACCACCACGCGTGAGTACAATTTAAATTTATCCAAAGTTATTACATCATGTTGGACAATCATAATTTTATCCTAAGACATGTTCGTGTTCATTTTTCAGGTACAACAGAAAAGGAGCGAACAAGACTGCTGCTGGATGGTTACAACTCCTGGCTTCATACATCACCGGTTGGGCCAATGCGCCGCCAGTTTCATGGGCCACTATGGAGGCATTTGATCTTCAGGAATTTGAGCACTACTTGCGGGCATACATGCCTAGGACACGACTTCGGCTGAGCCAGGCGTGTGACCCAGTTCAGAGGGATCCCTCGACAATGTGGGACACCTACCCTCGTCACTCCACTTCAGGCACTCGGCATCACGCAGTAAGTCAAATATATTTTTTCTACATTTGGCCAACACATAACTAATTTGAGCTCACAATTGTAGGCCGTCTTGACGGCGGAGCTGCAAGATGACGCTGCCCAGTATGCACGCTCGCTCTCCTCCGGCCCACTTCTTGGACGGTATGAGCACCACGCTTCCTTCGCACATCGTCTTCAGGACAAACTACGTCGTATCTACGCGACTATCACATGCACGCGATCTTCGGATGTTGCCGAGTACCGAGCAGCACAGCGGCCACCTCGTCCCTCTTTGCAGGTGCATCAGCCGTGGCATGCCCCGCGCCCACGTATGGAGGTACCGCCGAGCCCGAGGCCACCATCTCCTAACCAGGCAGGAGGTTTTGGTTGGCAAAACCAGCAGCAGCAGGAGCCTACTTACGAGTATTGGCAACGTGGCGGTTTCGGCATGGAGCAGCAATTTCCCATGCCTAACTTCGGGTGGCGTCCCCGTATGGATGAGCCAGAGGGTAAGCAATTCATCACTATCCATATTAATTGTGCAGTGAATTTCCTCATGATCGACTAACGGTTTTTTTAATCTAATCAAAGGTGAGGGACATATGTCGACGGGGTCCGGATCACGATCCTTCTGGTCCAGTGCTCACGATCAGGACGAAACACAGCAGAGCTATGAAGACTGGATTTCAAGTCAACATCAAATTCCACCTCCAGATCCCACGCAGTACAGTCAGCACGAGCAGGGGTACATGCTTCCTCCCCGACATCGCCAGCCACCTGTCCGTATGTACTCGCCGTCACCTTTTCAGGCTCGACCGCCACCGAGGCGAGGTGGAGGGAGGGGCCGTGGTCAGTGAGATGATACTCAGCGTCTTCATTTGTATGGATAAGCCTTATTCCTACTATTGTTTTCTTCATCTAGAATATGAGTACTATTTGTATGCACCATGTATGACTACTATTTGTATGCACCATGTATGAGTACTATTTCTATTTAACAAACATTTCATATTGAACTTCAAGCGATAATTAAGATACAACTTACTACTACAACATAACTCTCTGCTAACATATTAAATGGTACACCATCGCTACAACATACTACAAGATCAATGATTACTGATAACTAAAACACTAAGAACGCAGCACACCCTTTCCCTTGCCCTTCGACGATGAAGCTTTCATGGCCTTGGTGCTAGGCTCGAAGTCGTCGTCCGAATCGACGACTGGCGGTGCAGCACTCTTGCCCTTCGAGGACTTGCCACTCTTGCCCTTCGACGATGCAGCTTTCTTTCCCTTGGTGCTAGGCTCGAAGATATCATCGTCGGCTTCACTCTCAGCCGCCCATCGTTCTGGATATTTCAAATCCCTTTCCCTATCTTCTTCATTCTTCCATGTTAGTGACTTCCACTTCTCATTCAACCTGATAAGCTCACACCTTATTTCCCGTGGGCTACGAGCAGGCATCTTCTTCACTGGATATCCATAAGACCAAGTCTCAAATTTCCTACCGACCTTACGGAGCAAGGCGTCGCTACTGATGAACTCCTCGAATGTCTCTATCTTACTCTCCCTCATCACATAGCGAGCACTGTCTAGAAGATATTCGGCCATGAATTCATTGAAAAGATGGGGGGGATTCTTATAAGGGGGATCCATCTTGTTGAGAGGCTACACTGAAAGACAAGAAAACGGTGGGGGTATTTATAGGCTACAAGGGATGACTTTCGGCGGGAAGATGTGAGCGGGAAAAAATGGGCGCGAAAGATTGGCGGCAGATTTGGGCGGGAATAAATGGCGGGAACATTGAGCGGGACAAATTGGGCGGGAAAAAGTGGCGGCAAACAATTGAGCCCAAATTTCTGACACAACATTTTCGGGGCAAATTCATTTCACATTAATACTACAACTGAAATTAAGATACATTGCAGCTGAAATTAAAATACGGCTTAGCACTACAACGGAATTTAAGATACAACGACAAACTAAAACTGAAATTAAGATACATTGCCAGTAAGACACATAACTCTACTTTTCCTGCGTCCACCGTGGCCATTTTCCAGACTTGTCGCCGCGTTCTTCTGCCGCTTGCGCCTCAACAGCTCTTTCCCTTAGTCTCTTTCTCTCCGCTTCACGAGCCTCCCTGCGCACCTCTTCCTCTGCAAACCTACGTGCAGCCTCATCATCCATCCTCTTCTGATTCACCTCGCGATTACGAGCTTGTTCCGCCCTAAGTTTCTGTATCTGCCTCTCCCGCTCTGCTTTTTCATTAGCACGAACCTTTTCCCAACGCTCCTCCTCAAAGAACGTTGCCCACGCACGCCGGTGTTTCTCCTCAACCTCCTGACGCGCCCAATCCGACTGCTCCGTGTCTATCCAGTGAAACCATTTGCATAGGGGCGGGGGAGACTGCAACACAAACAATAACATTAAATCACATTCATAAATAAATTAATGTCAACATAAAATTATGTCCAAACATACCGGCGGCCTGGTGGACGACGAAGCTGAACTACGGGGTGGATCATGCTCATAGCTCGCACACATGAAAAATTTCATGCCGAACCAGTCGGAGAAATCCTCCACCTGCATAACCTTTGCAAGACGGCCGCACCAACACCGCTCCGCAGTCACACCCGGGGGCAAACTTGCAGCCTTCGCCTTCGCCGGCCTAAAGTCCTGGTCAGAGCAAGGCACACTCATGATGGCTAAGGGTGAGCAAACGGGATAAAATAGAGATACAAGAACTTGTGCAATCCAGAGTAGCGATGCCTGCTTTTATAGGCAAAAATTCGACAGTGTGGCGGGAAAATTTAGCGGGAGATAGTGGCGGGAAGAAGTGGCGGGAAGGGTGGCGGCAAAGGCGGGAGGGAAACACGGCGGTGCGAACGCGAAAAGGCGGGAAAATTTCTTGCTGGGCAAAAAATCGGGTTCAACATACCCGATTTATTGAAGTCGGGTTCAACTTGCCCGATTTTTAGAAATCGGGTTCAACTTGGCCGATTTTTAGAAATCGGGTTCAACTACCCCGATTACTACTTTGTTATTTTTCTTTTTCCATCACGGCGCAGAAGAATCTTATTTTCGGGTTCCCCCACCCCGATATTGAGAATTCGGGTTCCTCAAACCCGATTTCGTATATTCGGGTTCCACCACCCCGACGGTGTATTATTTCTGAAATTTGCTGAAAACGGCTATTATTCCTGGAATTAATATTAAAAAGTGTATTATTTAAAAAAAAATTGCCTCAATTCTCTCTTCAGACCGCAGCAACGGCCAATTCGCGCACGGCCTTCGGTCTCGATCTCAAGAACTCGAAACACAGTAGTGGAATTTCTACTGTGGAATTTCTAACAATTCTTACATAGTCTATTATCTATTTCTATTATATACTAAAAGCACAATACGGAGGTTTAAAATAGAGACACCACGTTAATCCACATCATCAGAATTATTTTAGCTGTTAGATCTAAAATTTACGGCTATGATTTAATAAAAGGCTAATATTAACGTAACTGGATGACCACGTTTGACACATCTATTATCTATTATTTTATAATAATAAATCTGTCCAACACGTCTAGGAGAAAAACTCAGCGTAACTAATTGGTACAGCTTCTTTTAACTTATATTTGAGCGTCGTAAGACATGGGCCAACTAATGGAAGTTCAAATCCAAGAAAGAAAATAGGAATCTAGAATAAATGGACTGGACCACAGGAAGAAAAAATGACGTGTGTGCTAGACTATCGGCCATGCACGTACGTGCCAGACTATCGGCCATACACGTACATAAAGTTGTAGTAAAAAAATGAAATAAGATAAATATTAGCGATTAACTGCCTCAAAAGTGTGACATAGATTTGTTTAAATTTAGATGTATCTATAGATAAAATAGTATCTAGATACGTCTAAGTTTCAACAAATTTTTCACATCTTTTTTGAAGGAAGTGGGTACATGATTTAGATAATGATATGAGATAAGTAGTAGATACGTACTCAATCTGTCTCAAGAATATACTGCAGATTTATCTAAAATCAGATATATCTATAGACGAAATAGTGTATAGATATATCTAAGTTTTGATAAATTTTCGACATTCTTTTCGGGAGGGAGTGGGTACATGATTTAGGTAATGATATAAGATAAGTAAGTAACTGTACAATATAATTTACATGATGTTACGAGATAGTAAGATATGACAAATAGCTGAGCACTTTTTTTTGTGCGTACAGACTTAGGCAAGCTAGCTGGTCTCTACAGTTTTTTTACAAACAGAATCAGACAGCTGGTGTATCTTTCTTTCTTAATAGACTGATCAGCTATTCATGTGGGCTGGAAACTCGCTATGGGCTATTTCTATACGGAATTTATTCCCTGCTTGATTCGCCAAAATATAGATGAACAAGTGCCGTGAATGAATAAAAAAAAAGCTAACTCAAAAGCTCATTCTATACGTGTGTTCAAAAAAAGCTCATCCTTCTTCATAAAGAACTCAAAAGCTCATTGGTCGTCGAAAGAAAAGTTTCATCAACGAGATGATGAGTAAGAATGTACATGAAGCTAACTCAATAGCTGATGTCCCTTCAAAGCAAAAACACAAAAACTAATCGGTCATTAAAAAAAGGCTTATCGGTGATGTGAAAATTCCAGAATTAATTCATATGTGTAGGAAACAAACTCCAAAACTGATTGCCCCTTAAAAAACTACAAAACTGATTAACCATGAAAAAGACTTGAAAGCAGATCAACATGATATAATATGTAACCAGGAAGAATAAGTTAAAATTAATTGGTTGGTCTACTCACAACCTTGCAACCTATACTTGAGAGGAGCTGTACATGCTCAAACTTAAGAATTACAGAACAAGAAATTGATCAACTAAATTTGTTCTAAATTCTAAGTTTATATGACATGACAGGGTTATCCAAGTAAAAAGGAGAGACTGGTCAATGAGATTTGTGTATGGAGGTGGAGGATTAGTGGTTCATTATTAGGCATGTAGTTGCGCAAGGAAGAAACACTTATGGAAGTCTATAGTTTCCGGACCAAATAACTATGATGTCTAAGCAATGACAACATGATGTTTACATATTTGCATGGAACTACAAAATGATAATCGCACACGAGAAATTTTATTTACCGCAATATCCATGATTGTCATAGAACAACATTATTATGTATCACGCATAATATGAACATTCATAAAACAAAAATTGTTCTTCAACCACTTAAAAACAAAAGGATGATGCCCTCGCATTTGCGAGGGCCATCTTGCTAGTTACTTTGAAAATACATGGATCGCCAGGAGACCTGTCTTGTCAAGCGATCGCTGTCTGAACCGAACGGCGCAACGCCCAATCTGTCCCAGAAGAACCCCAAGTGAAGCGTGTGGTGTGGTGTCATCCCAGAGAGTAGAGAGGATCCAGCGGCAGCCATGGCCCATGGCTGGAGCTGCCTCCCGAGCTGGTCGACGGCTCACGCACCAACCAACTTCACCGTGCCGCCGCCTCGCGACACACTGGCCCGCCCATTCATCTCTGCAGCACTGGGATATATAGTGTCCTAATTTGATTAGACAGAAAGATATTCAGGATTCAGATACGTATAGGAGCAGTGCGCTCACCATGTGCCATGTCCAGCTTAGCAGCGAGAAACAGCCACACAACTAGTTGCAGCGCGCGCATGCCATATGCCACTCGTGCCCAGATCAGCTCACCCCCACAGCTTGATTGCCCAAAGCTTCGCTCCAATATTGTAGTAGCATCTCCGCGCCTATGGTGAGCTATATAAATAGGAGCTAGCCTCGATTCCCACCACACTCTTCATCCTGCAACTGAAACCAGCAGCTCAGTCTTGTTCTCTGAAGCGCAGTGTGAATTGAAGGAGATCAATGGCGGGGAAACTCTACCAGCTCATGTCAAGGCTGCACATGGCGAGGAGCCAGTCATCCTCTGCGGCGGACGTGCCGAGAGGGCACTTCGCGGTGTACGTCGGGGAGCAGCGGAGGCGGTTCGTGATCCCGACGGCGTACCTGAGGAATCCGTCCTTCCTCGTGCTGCTCAAGAGGGTGGAGGAAGAGTTCGGCTTTGACCACCCTGCCGCCGGCGGCCTCACCATCCCCTGTTCGGAGGGCGACTTCGCCGACATCGTCGGCTCCGCAGCGGTGGATCACCACTAGCTGTAGCTCATCATCTGACTACACCGGCGCCGGCGCATGCATCGGCCGGTCCAGCCACCGATATGATTATTAGTTGATTACTAAGAATAGATTGTTTTAGGACGAATGCATTTGTCTCTAGCTGAGAATCGCGTTTGCTTGAACCCTGTAAATTATGATCCAAGGGATAAGTAAATTCCGATGTTCACGTCTCTTCAGATTTCTGTTTTCCCGAATTGATGCTAATTTGCTCACCGTCGCACCACATTTCTCTTTAGCTAAGGGCCTCTCCAGCGGGCCGACGCATTTCGGACGTCGAAATGTCCGTTTGCGTCGGCCCCCGGACGCGATGTGACTCAGGGCGACCGTTTGCGTCTTGGGTACCTCCAGCGGTGCCGACTCATTTTTTTTACCGGGAACAGCGTCAAGCTCGCTAATGGCGTTTTACGTCCCGTCGAGGACTGCCGCCGGCGATTAACTGTTCCCGCGCTTGCCCAATACATTGGCAAGTTTCACCGGCGTTTCACGCGCGCGGGAAACGCCCTGCGCGCCAACGCCGTTTCCCGCCCCGCCGTGGCTATATATGGTGGACACCGGCGGGGGCGACGGGCACACCTCAAGCTACCATCCATCCATGGCCGACCACATGAATTGGAAGCACGTTATTCACATGTGCCGCCAGCTCCACCCGGAGGAGGAGGAGGAGGAGGAGGAGGTAGCCGCCGTCGGCGTTGAGGCCCAGCAACTGGACCTGGAGGTGGCGGCGGCGGAGGCGGAGGTCGCGGAGGCGGAGGCGGCAGAGCGCGCGGAAGGGCGGCTCGCGGCGACCATGGCGGAGATCGCCAAAGCCATGGCCGAGCTCGCCGACGCCGGGGCCGAGCTCGCGGAGGCGCGGGCGGCCATCGCGGCCCTCCGGCCGACGCCGTCATCCGCGACATCGCGGACGACGACGTCCCCGTGCCCATGCGCTTCGAGTGCGCCGGCGACCGGCGGATTCTGCTCGCGTCCTTCGAGTCCCTGGTTGGGGACGCCTGCGCCGTCGGGCTTGGGTGGCGGAGGAGGAAGCCCACAGCTATGCGATGGCCATGACTCGGGGGTTAATGTGCTCCGACCTGGACTCACTCCAGCGTAGGGACCCTTCACCCGCGCGGGTCGAGCAGAGAACCGCGAGCTGGAGGCCGCCATCGCCGCCGAGGACGAAGCGGTGGTGGCGGCGACTAGAGACGAGGCCCGCTTCGTCGCCGACATGGCGGCGATCCGTGCGGCGGTCCAGCGAACGAGGACGCGGCGGCGGCGGTCCGAACGGCGGCGGAGGAGGAGGAGGCCCGGGCAGCGGCGGCGGTCCAAACGGCGGCGGAGGAGGAGGAGGCTCGGGCGGTGGCGGTGGTGGCGGTCCAGCGGCGGCGGCGGAGGAGGAGGCCCAGGCGACGGCGTTGGCGGAGGCTACCAAGGTGGCGTTCGCCCAGGCGGAGGCCCTGTGGGACAGCTCCCTGGCCGAGGCCCTCGAACGCCGCAGGCGGCAGGACGAGATGTCCAGTTGCCGGTGTGCGCGAAGCGCTCCCGCTTCGACGACGCCGCCGGCCCTTCCGGCGGCCAGTAGTAGGGCGCGCGACTGCGAGTAACCGAGGCCGGTGTAGGCCGTGCGACGGCGAGTAGGTACGGCCGTTGTAGTTTTAGGTTAACTGGACTAACCATCTATGTAAAGATGGTCCTTTTGGCCAATCAATAGTAATGAAAAAATCTTTTGCTTACCTAGTCACTGCCGACCGGGCCCGGATGTACCCAACGCGGACAGATTCCGCGACCGCCGAGCGTCCGCGGAGACGCAAACCTGGCGCATATTTGGGCCAGGTTTGCGTCTCCGCGGACGGCGCGGTCACTTTGCGTCGCCCCGCTGGAGCAGGCCCCAGACGGATTTCCGGTCACGGCGGATGAAAACGGTCGCTGAGCGTCCGTTTGCGTCGCGCTGCTGGAGATGCCCTATGGATTTTAATTGTTGTTCGGGTCCAACGGTGGCACTGGTTGTTAATGTACTATGGCACCTGCTTGAAGCCTTGAACCCCTATATTGATGGGAATAGGTAAACTCTGATGTTCTCTTTCTATCGAGAGGTGAAAAGTTAAGAAGTAGTTAGACCAGCTTATACGGTGGATTGTTCTATTACTTAATAAGTGAGTAAGAAGTGAAGTGATATACACACGCTTCTCCTCCTCGCTCGCTCGTCACGATGCATGCAGCCGTCGCGTTTATGTTGAGTGGATTGAGCCTCAAGCAGACCTTTATTTTTCCTATTTAGAAAAGCCGAGTCTTTGATGAAGCGTCAGTTTATCGGTTCTGGTCGCTTTCGGATCGTGAGCTACTGTAACCGACTCGAAACGTGGAACGTGAACATGATCACGCCCTTGAGCCGCTCTATATTAGCACTTGCTCGGTTGACACCGAAAATATATCTAACACACGAGTTCAGGTTTTTTCACCTCTCTGCTTGCATCACCATTATAGCCTACTCCATCCACCCGTCGTCGTACACCAAGGAATGAGAGAGCTGGTATCCGAAACCACTCTTCAGCAGTGTTGGGAGTACTCCCTCCGTTCACAATTAGTTTGCGTTCTAGGTTTAGACAAAATCAAACTTTTCAAAGTTTGATCAAATATTTAGGAAAAAAAAGTGTACACTCTAAGCCTTATATTTTTGAAATTGTCTTAAAATATATTTTCGTATTATATGTATTTTGTATTATGAATATGGATATTGTTTCCTATATTCTTAGTCAAACATGATTAAATTTGACTATGACAAAACCTTTTTTTTCAAAATGGAGGGTGCGACCCCCAACATCTACATCGAATAGATGCATACAAGCTTTATTATATTTTATTAAGATAGTCAACAAAAAACCCATAAAGAACATCCATCACAAAATCCAAAGAAACTACACAACACATATAAACTTGACAATGGACAAAAATTGTGTCGCCTCTGTATTCCCGGAAATACAATGAAACCACTCTACCGGCTAAGGACCGGGAACATTCACATACCCCAAGATGCCCTTTAGGAGAAACGAGAGCGTACATCTGGATTAACAGACTCTTAAAGTGCACATCATTCACACGCCACAAAAACTGTCACCGCCATAGAACCTATGAGCAATCTTCATGATGGTTAAGATCCGCATAAATTTTTCCTATCCTACCGCCGATGTCACTATAACGCCAGACAGACCCCTTCATGTTGGTATCCCTGCCCATGCTAAGTTGCTCAACTCCCTTGTGGTACTACCGCCTAATGAAGATGAAATGAAGATTTTTTATGGGCAAGTGGAATGGCAGCTAGACACTGCCCAGGCTTTGACCAACGGCTGGCTCCGCCACTTGCGTGGCACCACGTTGCCGAGACCTATCATCGATGCAGTAGAAACACACCGGCCCACCGGTCCACCTTGAGACCATACCAGCCTACCTCCGCTCCTAATACGATGCCCTCACTAAGAGTAACGACGTCGGGCGCAGCCATCATCCGATCCGTGAGATCCATATCTGGGGTTACCCCAGGAGGACCCCGAGTGAAGTGGTGGGACTAGCAAAAACGATTCCTACGACAAGGTAATGACGCCAAGAAATGATGCCATCATCTGCCAAGATCGAGGTTGAGCCACGGTTTTCACTTGCTGCCATGCAACCCGAAGTTCGTCATCAACTGAATAATCACAGCCGAAGATCGGTGTGGGATCCCAAGAACCCCATCCCATATCCCAACGAGGTTGTCCACCTCCAGAGGAGAAGGAGATCGTCGTTGACATGCACGGGGATGCTGCCCCGGCCTCCATGTCATGCAGGTGGAGCAGCCCGTCACTCGCAGGAGTAGGCGCAGAAGACGTGACCTCCTCCATACACAAGGAGGCCCAGATCAGGCCACGCCGCCGACTCGCCTTCCAGCCGTTGGTGCCGCACACCACCAAGGGAGCTCAATGCGCCGACTTTGCCCAAACATGGACCAAATTTGACTAAACATAGAGCGCAAAGTAAATAAAAACGGAGGGAGTATATTAAGCTTTTACTCAATGTGATTTTATTTTCTTTATCTGCCTTTCAGTGGTTTTATTATCTCGTAATGACAACTAGATGATACCCCGCGCGTTGCAGCGGATCATTTGTAAAGAAGTGTTACTGAAAATGTGTGTATAAGGTGAACAAACTATAGAATAATAGTTGCAAAATGAAGTGAACCATTCACAATATATTTACAGAAATACAAATCATAACATGTTCCATCTAAGATTAACGATTACCTAAAAATATCTCTCACGTTAAAAGATATCTTAGTTCGGCATAAAATTGTTGGTAATAATATGTAGATCCCCATAACTATTTAAGCAAAATAATATTAAAATGAAACACCTACACAGTTATGTATTCTGGCTTCGTGGCTTTGTTTTCTTAGATGTACATTTACAGTGGGACACAAAACGAAATACTCCAGTATCTCACTGGAGAATTCATAGCCTCATAGAGCAGATACATATAGAAAATCCATAGACTTCATCATAATCTAACATGGCCTACTTTTACATGTGCTAACATGGGATTGATGATTGAGACAATGCATAATACAAAGAAAGGGATTCTTGGTCATTCAGGTATCGTTGGGTACACTTGCTGGAAGAGGATTCTCATCCTTCCTAGTCCACTCGATGTTTCATGTTCAGTGTAATCTTTTTCTGGAGAGAACAACTGATAATACGATGAAGACAATGTTCAGTTATCCTCGTCATTAAAATCAACTCACCGGTGTTTCTCGACATAAAAAACCTGAAACCAATATGTGCAATTTGCCAAAACAATTTGCTTGAAATACTAATTTGCAAAATTTGATAGTATGACTGACCTTGCCTACCACGGAAAAGATAGCCATAGTTCATACCAATTACTCGTTTTCATGCCTTGCTTCTTCACGTGTAATTAGCCCCAATGGTGGAAATGCATCCATTTTCTCCCTGCGGGAAGTTTTCTTCTCAAATTATTAATAAAGATCCAAGGTTCGTGGAAATCTATAATAAATATTCATGTGCAGCTGCCTTGCTTCTTCAAGTGCAATTATCCCCAATCCTGGAAATGCATCCATTTTCTGCCTGCGAGAAGTTTTCTTCTCAGAATATTAATAAAGATCCAAGGTTAGTGGAAATCTGTAAGAAATATTCATGTGCAGGCAAGGATCATTCGGTAATCAAGAACAAAACAAAAGAGCCACTTGACTTGAAAGATGCGATAGCAGGCAATGACAGGAAAAATATAGAGGCAAATTAAAGAAATAAAGAGAGGCATGGGAATGCGGTATACAAAATAGGCAGCATCTACATGTACGTTCGGGATAGTTCACATAGACGATTGAAATCAAATCAACTGCTAGGTTAAGCAAAATGCAAAACTGATAGAGTAAATCCCATTAACGATAGGATGGATGCGTAGCAGAGGATACAGATGTTGAATTACTTATGACAATAGTGCACATATGACATAATTCGCAAAAAAAAAGTGCACATATGACATATCTGTGGCTGTCGAGATCTTCCAAGAAACACTACGCACTTCCCCCCTCCTGGTAGGCTGGTACTACTCTCGCGCGTACGTTTTCGACTCATAAAATTGCAGCCGGCGTTGTTCAAGCTGCAGAAGGTTTATGGTCATCGTGGTTGTCTGGTGGAGACTCGATTTATACGATATGACGGGAAGAAGAAAAGTGCCGGTCTTAATACTATGGATTAATGAGGAGGTGGTGGGGGAAAGGAGAGGACATGCGTTACAATCGGAGATGGGCGGCCATGGACTTTTCGGATCGCAAGGTTCCTTGGAGAAGGAGAAGCGTCAACTGCGGTCTACGGTCGCTCGGTGGCTATAGCGTCAATGTAGAAGAAAAACAACGACGGGCCAATTTCAGGATTTTGTAATGGGCTACGTATCGTTGCAAAAAAGATTTCGCCAGCGTACAGACTACAGAGTAATGGGCTACCTATCGTTGCAAAAAAGAGTAATGGGTTCATATAGTGTGGAGTGATGGGCTGCATGGGGCGCGATTTGGTTTGGTCGGAAACGAAATAGACGAACGGGAAGCAACCCACGACGATACCTGTTGTCCAACCGCATGGGTGGAAGAATAAAGGGTGACGTGGCTTCACCACAAAGCAGTAAAATCATGTAGTGGGGGCTTGCTATTTAGAGATAAAAGATGTGGGTCGTCCACTTCTTGCATTGTTGATTTGGTGGACCATTTGTGAAGTCAAGGACCAAATTTGACTAAACATTGCGGGAGTTGAAGTTAAAGATCCACCGTGTGTGTCAATATTCGGGGCAACCCAAAAAAAAGCTTACGTTCTCTCTTTTTTAAGAACCTAACTCTACACGATCAATGATGCGTCTTATCAAGAAAAAACAGTTTGTAATTGTGTTTTTATGGCTTTAACTTCCTTTAAATATTTATGAGTATAACTTTTTTTTTGTAATTGTGTTTTATGGCTTTAACTTCCTTTAAATATTTATGAGTTTATAACTTTTTTTTTTGATAAACAGAATATATTATTAAGGAGCCTGGACCTTATCCTCTCGCTGCTACAGTTCCGAGAGGCGATTTGTGAGCCAGCCGTCCAATCCACCTCGCTGCCGACGATTTCGCCGGTTCCCTCTCCCTCCGGCGGCCTCTTTGGTGGCGGGGGGTGGGAGAACCCCGGATCTTGGCTGTACATAGTGTAGGTTTGGGTAGCTTCCAGCCGGCGGCGTCGAGAAGGCGGAGGCGCGGCCGGACTGGTGTTTTGGGGTGGCGCTCATTCCCTTCGACGGTGGTCCTCCTTGGAGTGATGCTGCAGAGCGACCATCCTCGTCTTCCTTGCAGGTCGACGGAGCTGCGGGGGTGGCTGTCCCTCGCCGAATTCCGGGTAGCGGCGGTTCCGGACCAGTGGTTGTCGGGAGAAGCTGGTGTTGTTGAGCTCGTTGATGGCGCTGAAGATGCAGGGCGGAGGCTCTTCGGAGCTGAGAACCGTCGACTTCCCGTCCGCAGAGGGATGCCTCCCGTTCAAAGGCCTGAGGGGAGGAGGTGCGGCGGCGCGCCGGCGGAACGTCTTCGTTGTCTTCCACGGCATCAAGATCCAGAAGGACTCAGTTGTAATTTTATGCTTTGTTCTGGACTGTTCTGTAAGAACCGTGTCTTAATATAATCAGCTTTTCCTTCGAAAAAAAATCGAATATATTAATATCGTGAAAATAGCAATTACACTCGGTCGCCGTAACAACGCAATATCCTAATGACAGTACGGATGCACACAAACAAAAAAAGAAGTTAAAATGAAAAATCTCACTATAGTGTTCCAGCCTTGTAGCAGTAGCGCAAACACCACCAAGACAATACCTGAAGTTCAAGTTCTTCAAAAGCGACAACTCCAAGAAAAAAATAGTGCAGAAGTGTGGTCGTCGTCCGATCAAAGATCTTACGTTTTCATCCTGAAAAAAATTTCCGCTCTTAAAACAATGCCTTTAATAAAAACATTGCTAGACACAACAAATTAAGATGAGCCTGAAAAGTAAGACCTTGAAGTTCTCATGTGTTGTCGCCCCTCATTGCATACCGTTGTGCTACGAATCCCAAAGCACCAAGTAAGTTTTTCATTGCCGTAAATATTTGAATCACCATTACTAGTTCTTAAATCTTGGCTTCCATGTCATTCTCCACCTTCGACTTCACCATGGTACAAAAAAGATATGTCCCATGATGGCAACGCATAGCAGAGCTTCGCGTCGCTCCATCCTAAAACAAAACGGTCGGAAAAAAACATGAGTGTGCACGATCGAATCTCATCCCATCCAGCAATCTCTAGGCATGAGGCGCCCAAGGGAGTAGGTCGATGGAGCCTTTTGAAACTCGACACTCGGCCAGATCAAGTAGGAGAAGCATCAAACAGATCTTTATCTTGACACGAGATAAAGCCAAGGACCGCCGGCTTTATTAGGCATAACAACGGCCCCCACGTACGTCATCGCCCTCCAGCTCCCAACAACATGCCAGAGTTCTTAGCGGACACCCACCGCCACCACGCGGAGCTGAGGGGCTTAGGGCATGAGCAATGGAGGCAGCTGTCCAACTAGGCTTGGATAAAACTTATGACATATGCATGTTATGTTATGGTCCCATTAATATATATTTCTCTCAAAAGCTGATTTGGTTTTTCTCTTTCTCTCTCACATTTTCACTCTGTTTTTACTTTATGGCTGAAGAGGCTGCCTCCTGATGAAGAGGCTACCTCCTCATTCAAACCTATTTTGGACCACCTGAACCTAACTAAAGTTGTGAGGCAGTACCTCTAGGGCAGTGCATTGGGCATGTCCTTAGCTGCACGGTGTCCCAAAACCAAGCGCCGTGCTACCCTCACGGCCACGGCGATCGCCAAGGTCGCCGAAGAATCTATGCCCGCCACCCCGGCGTCCATCTCCGCCGTGTGCACCTCGTCGTCCAGGGTCGTTGATCTGTAGCAACCGGAGGTCCCACCGTGTGGGGATGAAAGGCCGGCGCCACTACCTACCACGCGAGGAGATGAAGGCCCATCCATGCATTTACGTTATTTCATCCCTATTTTCCCTTTTCCCATGCTAGATCCGATTGTAACACTCTATCATTTGACTGTAGATATATATCTTTATTCGGTAGGAAAATGAGATGCTGTAAAAACACACCATTCAGAGGCCGCTATTTCATACTGAAATTGGTGTAAGCTTTTTTGTTAATAATAGGAAGTTTGTGTTTGGAAGATTTGTTTTATTGCAATGGGTTAGCAGCTATTTTACCATTGTTTGGTGCAGTCATGGATCGCAACGTATTCATATTTTCTCAACAACAACAAAAAAAATTGTTCATGCAATCATGCCCGAGGTTGCAGAATAGGATTTAAACAAAAACCAGAGAGGAACAAGTGTACAGCTTATCATTTTTTCAAGAACAACAACGTATCATTTCATTAATCCAAACAATTTAGCTTGTATTCTCTGCTCAGACTGGCTGACTTGAAGCAGGTATAATTTGCATTTTTTGTTACAAAGTAAAGAGAATTACCCATCCTGGAAGCTTGATATAATATCCAATTTTTGATACTACAAATAGACTGCGCAATTTTCAGTCTAAAAGAGATGATTAAACTGTCGATCTACGAACTCTTTTTTTTTTCGGAAAGGATCGAGATGCATTTATCCAAGACTATTACAGAAAAGCCCAGAAACAAAGAGAAAAACAAACTCTCTTTAGTAGCTTCGTTTTAGAAAATATACAAGCTTGGACACACTGTTTCAGTTTTGCTACCTCGAGTGTCAGTAACATTCAGCAACGACACCGGCCATGGCTTCCAAGCTGGCAGCCGGAGTCTCTATGCTGAAGACGTATCAGAATACCAGGATAGATATATGAGCCCCCGGTTTTCCATCAGTCCCGTAATCATTCAATCCCAGCATAGAGAAATCAGGCGGGTATGGAGGCACGCAGGCTGCTGGTCAAGAACTTTGGAGCATCCGTCGCATCCGCCCAAACACTCATGCAAATGATGCACCCCATGTGCCCCTTGGTCCATTCGAAAAAACGATGAACAATCCGGAAAATTTGCACACGACCTTCAGTTCTCTCAACAGACCGCAGCAATGGCCAATTCGCGTACGGACTTCTGTTTTACACATTGACTTACCAGAACAAGAACCAGGTTTTGTTAATTTCCACAAAATATTTTCTAACAATTCTTACAAAATCATTACTTTGAAGATCCATGGATCTCGCTAAGGTGACCTGAGTCTTGTGAAGCGATCACCGTCTGAACACAACGGCGAAACGCCCAATCTGTCGCAGAAGAACCCCAAGCTGGTGTGGCGTCACCGGAGAGAGTAGAGGGTCGAGCGGCAGCCATGGCCCATGGCTGGAGCTGCCTCCCGACTCCCGAGCTGGTCGACGCTCACGCACCAACCAACTCCACCATGCATATACATCTAGCAGGTACGATGCACTCGTGCCTCGCGCCGCCTCGCGAGTCGCGACACACTGGCCCGCCCATTCATCTCTGCAGCACTGGGATATATAGTATCCTAACTTGATTAGACAGATAGCAGATAGATATTCAGAATTCAAATATAGTACTACTGTATCCTAATTTGATTAGATCGATAGATATTCAGATACGTATAGGAGCAGTACGCTCATCATGTGCCATGTCCAGCTCCAGCTTAGCAAGGAGAAACGGCCACACAACTAGTTGCAGAGCATGCCATATGCCACTACTGACCAGATCAGCTCACCCCACACCCCCACACCTGCTTGATTGCGTAAGACTAGTCATAGTGGGAAGTAACATAGAGTAGTAACGTGCGGCATTCTACCCATGTGTTATGCACTGTTCTTGCTACATGTTACTAAACATAGTGGTTAGTAACATCAAAATAGTATTTTAGATGTCTTCATTAATTAGCTTGTAGACTCATTGTATCTTGGGAAGTGTGATGTTACAGTAACTAGCTATGTTACTCCATCCTCCTCTCTCCTCATTAACTCACTACCACATAAGCAAATTTGCTGAGTTGGACACTTAGTTACTAGTGAAGTTACTTGCACTATGAGCAGTCTAAAGGTTGGCTCCTATATAGCAGTAGTATCTCCACGCTGATCGATGCCGAGCTATAAATACGGAGCTAGCCTCGACTCCCACCACACTCTTCATCACCATCGCTGATCATTCTCCTGCAACTGAAACAACACCAAACCATCAGCTCAGTCTTGCTCGTAGTGTGAATTGAAGGAGATCAATGGCGGGGAAGCTGTACCACCTCATGTCGAGGCTGCACATGGCGAGGAGCCGGTCATCGTCCGCGGCTGACGTGCCGAGAGGGCACTTTGCGGTGTACGTCGGGGAGCAGCGGAAGCGGTTCGTGATCCCGACGGCGTACCTGAGGAACCCGTCCTTCCTGGTGCTGCTCAAGAGGGTGGAGGAAGAGTTCGGCTTTGACCACCCTGCCGCCGGCGGCCTCACCATCCCTTGTTCGGAGGGCGACTTCGCCGACATCGTAGGCTCCGCAGCCGTGGATCACCACTAGCTGCAGCTCAGCTGACCACACCGGCGCCGGCGCATGCATCGGCTGGTCCAGCCATTGATATGATTAGCTGATTAGTGATTAATAGATTGTTTTAGGACGAATGCATACATTTGCTTCTAGCTGAGTATTGCCTTTTGCTTGAACCCTGTAAATTATGATCGAAGGGATAAGAAAATTCCGATGTTCACGTCTGGTCACATTTCTATTTTCCTGAAATCGATGCTAATTTGCTGACCGTCTCATTACATTTCTATTTAGCTAAGGATTAATTGTTGTTCGGGTAGAAGATGGCACTGGTAGTTCATGTACTATGGCGTTGGCATCTGCTTGAATCCTTGAACCCCTTGTAAATTAGTTGATGTACTAATTTTCTGAAGGTCTCATTACATTTCTCTGTAACTAAGGATTAACCCCTTGCAAATTATATTGATGGGAATAAGTAAAGTCTGCTCTTCTCGTCTTATCAAATTGCAATTTCCTTCGGATCGATCTGACATTTTTCTATTTTGCAGGAGGACAAAGGTTTTGGTTCGTAGCATTGATATTGACATTATCATGCTTCAGTGAGGTAATATAGAGCACACTTACAGACCTACTTAATCGCATTCAGTGTCAGCGGTTCGGTTCACATGTCAGCTCACTAGCCCACTTCAAGATTCTCCCTGACTGACAGTAGTATTTTACAACGTCATAGTAGCATGATAGACGGTACTTCAGATTCAGAATACATCATTCTTTGTTAGTCTACTTCAGGTGCCATGGAGTTCAGATTCAGAGTAAGAGTTCTCACAACTAGAGGACAGGCAGTGATTTATTTTCCAAGATATGGCTTAATCATGTCCTCTTGGCAGCCATGAAATAGATGCAAGGTCTTATGGTGTTAAAATGCGAATTCGGTTATATTATTCCCATAAGTTGGGCATCAACTACGGCAGTACGGCACTACTGTGTCAAGCGTTTTGCCGAGCTGAAGCAAGAGCCCCTGGTTTCCAGAAAGGAGCAGTTGTATCAAGAATTCACATGATACATAATGAGCTTTGAGCTGGCAGATGATGTACAATATTCTATACCTATCTTGCTGTTTATTAAGCCCATAGTTTTGCCGGTGCAAAACTATATCACTCAGAGCATCTCCAGTCGCGTCCCCAAAAGCGTCCCCCAAAGGGATTTGGGGCGCGCCGGACAGAAAATGCGTTCCAGCCACGTCCCCCAAAGCCCATTTTTGTCCGGCGCGCCCCGATACGGTGTCCGGCGCCCCGAGCCCGTCCCCGTCCCACAGGGGACGCACCGGGGACGCCGGACACAACGAAAAGCGAGGCGGGCTCCCACATGTCGGCGACTATTTGCATAAACCGTTGGTTCGCGCCTCTTTTCTCGTCGCTCCTTCCTTCCCGCGCCTCCCACCCCACTGCCGCCGCTGGATTTCCCGGCCGTTTGGGCGTCAGATCTCTGCTGAGAGTCGGCACCGTTGTCGCGGCTGGGGCTCCCGCCGGTCGTGGCGCCGCCGCCGCGTCGCCAGCGCGTCCCAGAACGCGCCGTCAAATCCGCCCCACCTCCACGCACAGAAGGTGCTCGACGACTTGCCAGGTAGGCGCGATTGGCCGCTGTTTGTTCCGTCGTCTGCCTCGACGCAATTTTAACCATTGATTTTGCTTTAGCCATGGACAGCGACGATGAGATGGTTGCCCTGCTGCTGGAGGATGAGCAAGCCTTCGACGACGACGTGCGGGAGCATTTGCTGATCATCGCGTCCCTCCAGGACATGCTTGACGCTGAGGCGGAGAAGAGGAAGAGGCCGCGCCGCGGAGGATCAAGGCCGGGAAGAAGGAAGTCGAAGCCCCGGCAGAGGATGGAGGGGCATGCCATGCTGCACAACGACTACTTCGCCGACGACGCAACACAGGCCGACAATTTTCGGCACCGGTACAGGATGAGCAAGGGGCTGTTCATGAATATCCTCCACGGCGTTCGAGAGTTCGACCCCTACTTCAAGCTCAAGCTCGACGCTGTAGGCGTCCTCGGGTTCTCGTCGATTCAGAAGTGCACCGCCGCCATGAGGATGCTTGCATACGGAGCACCTGCCGATACACAGGACGACTACCTTCGCATGAGTGAGTCTACTGCCATTGAGTGCATGTACAAGTTTTGCCGAGCTGTGGTGGGAAAGTTTGGCAAATACTACTTGAGAGGGCCAACTGAGGAAGAGACTGCAAGGATCATGGCACAAAATGCTGCCAGAGGATTTCCTGGAATGCTTGGAAGCATCGATTGCATGCACTGGGCATGGAAGAACTGTCCGTTTGCTTGGCAAGGTATATACAGAGGCCGTCATGGATATTGCAGTGTGGTGCTTGAAGCTATGGCAGATTATGACCTGTGGATTTGGCATTCTTTCTTTGGTATGGCGGGATCACACAATGACATCAACGTGTTGCAGCGGTCTCCGGTGTTCAGCAGACTAGTGGAAGGGCATGCTCCACCATGCAACTATGAGATCAATGGCCACCAATATACCAAAGGCTATTATCTAGCCGATGGTATATATCCAAAATGGGCCACTTTTGTCAAAACAATCTCGAATCCATCGGGTCTGAAGAATTCCCACTTTGCTACACGACAGGAGGCTTGCAGGAAGGATGTCGAGCGGGCATTTGGTGTGCTTCAAGCATAATTTGCCATTGTCCGGTACCCTGCTCTAAGCTGGTCTCACGACCAAATGTGGGAGGTGATGCAGGCTTGTGTGATCATGCACAACATGATCATCGAGGATGACCGCAAGAATCATGTTAGGTCACATGTTGGTCCCTATGAGTGTCAAGGCCCTCTTGCGGAGGTTGATCATGAGTTGCCTACAGATTTTGCTGATTTTCTCGCCATGCACGCAGAGATCCGTGACAGGAATGTGCATGAGCAACTTCAAGCTGATCTCGTTGAGAATTTGTGGAGGATCAAAGGAAATACTGTGGCACCTTGATGTAGCATCTAGCCCTATTTATTGTAGGGATTCGTTGCATAGAAAACAAAAAAATTCCTACCGCGAACACGCAATCCAAGCCAAGATGCAATCTAGAAGACGGTAGCAACGAGGGGATGATCGAGACTCACCCTTGAAGAGTTCCAAAGCCTACAAGATGAGGCTCTTGTTGCTGCGGTAGACGTTCACTTGCCGCTTGCAAAAGCGCGTAGAAGATCTTGATCACGGCGCCACGAACGGGCAGCACCTCCGTACTCGGTCACACGTTCGGTGTTGATGAAGTCGACGTCCACCTCCCCGTTCCAGCGGGCAGCAGAAGTAGTAGTCTCCTCCTGAATCCGGCAGCACGACGGCGTGGTGTCGGTGGTGGTGGAGAATCCCGGCGGAGCTTCGCTAAGCGTGCGGGAGCGTTGGAGGAGAGAGGGGCGGCTAGGGTTTGGGAGGGGGTGGCCGGCCACTAAGGGGGTGCGTCCAGGCTGTGGTCTTGGGGTGGCCAGCCCCCTCCCCTTGGCCCCTCATTATATAGGTGGAAGCCCCAAGTGTTGGACTACAAGTCTTCGAATAAGACCCGAACCCAAAACCTTCCATGTGATAGGGAAACCTACCCAAGGTGGGAATCCCACTTGGGGTGGGATTCCCCCCTTCCTTGTGGGGGGTTGGCCGGCCACCTTGGTGGAGCCCAAGGTGGACTCCCCCCTCCTAGGGTTGGCCGGCCATGGGAGGCGGAGTCCCTCCGGGACTCCGCCTTCCTTAGTGATTTCTTCCGGACTTTTCTAGAACCTTCTAGAACCTTCCGTAGAACCTTCCGGATCATTTTAAATCTTATAAAATGACTTCCTATATATGAATCTTATTCTCCGGACCATTCCGGAACTCCTCGTGATGTACGGGATCCCATCCGGGACTTCGAACAAATCTTCAAACTCCATTCCATATTCAAGTTCTACCATTTCAACATCAAACCTTAAGTGTGTCACCCTACGGTTCGTGAACTATGTGGACATGGTTGAGTACTCTCTCCGCCCAATAACCAATAGCGGGATCTGGAGATCCATAATGGCTCCCACATATTCAACGATGACTTTTAGTGATCGAATGAACCATTCACATACGATACCAATTCCCTTTGTCACGCAATATTTTACTTGTCCGAGGTTTGATCATCGGTATCACTCTATACCTTGTTCAACCTCGTCTCCTGACAAGTACTCTTTACTCGTACCGTGGTATGTGGTCTCTTATGAACTTATTCATATGCTTGCAAAACATTAGACGACATTCCACCGAGAGGGCCCAGAGTATATCTATCCGTCATTGGGATGGACAAATCCCACTGTTGATCCATATGCCTCAACTCATACTTTCTGGATACTTAATCCCACCTTTATAACCACCCATTTACGCAGTGGCGTTTGATGTAATCAAAGTACCTTTTCGGTATAAGTGATTTATATGATCTCATGGTCATAAGGACTAGGTAACTATGTATCGAAAGCTTATAGCAAATAACTTAATGACGTGATCTTATGCTACGCTTAATTGGGTGTGTCCATTACATCATTCATACAATGATATAACCCTGTTATTAATAACATCCAATGTTCATGATTATGAAACTAATCATCCATTAATCAACAAGCTAGTTAAGAGGCATACTAGGGACTCTTTGTTGTTTACATATCACACATGTATCAATGTTTCGGTTAATACAATTATAGCATGGTATATAAACATTTATCATAAACATAAAGATATATAATAACCACTTTTATTATTGTCTCTTGGGCATATCTCCTTCAGTCTCCCACTTGCACTAGAGTCAATAATCTTGATTACATTGTAAGGTACCTAACACCCATGGCATTCTGGTGTTGGTCATGCTTTGCCCTAGGGAGAGCTTTAGTCAACAGATCTGCTACATTCAGATCAGTGTGTACTTTGCAAATCTTTACTTCTCCATCTTCGATGTACTCGCGAATCGAGTGGTAACGCAGCTTGATATGCTTCGAGCTTGCCCAGCTTACTGCAGCACCATTCAATATAAACACGTACCCAGACTGTGACTTAGAGTCATCAGGATCAGTGTTCCAACTTGCATCGGTGTAACCGCTTACAACGAGCTCTTGGTCACCTCCATAACAAAGAAACATATCCTTAGTTCTTTTTAAGTACTTCAGGATATTCTTGACCGTTGTCCAGTGTTCCATTCCTGGATCACTTTGATATCTGCTAGTCAAACTAACAGCATGTGCTATATCCGGTCTAGTACATAGCATGGCATACATGATAGATCCTACTGCCGAGGCATAGGGGATATTACTCATCCTTTCTCTTTCTTCTGCCGTAGCCGGTCCTTGAGTCTTACTCAAGACCTTGCCTGGTAACATAGGTAAGAACCCTTTCTTACTTTCGTCCATTCTAAACTTCTTTAGAATCTTGTCCAGGTATGTACTTTGTGATAGCCCTATTAGGCGTCTTGATCTATCTCTATAAATCTTGATGCCTAATATATACGATGCTTCACCAAGGTCTTTCATTGAAAAACTATTATTCAAATAACCTTTTACACTGCTTAATAGTTCTATATCATTCCCAATCAATAATATGTCATCTACATATAACATCAGGAATGCTACAGAGCTCCCACTCACTTTCTTGTAAATACAGGCCTCTCCATGACACTGTATAAACCCGAAGTCTTTGATCACCTTATCAAAGCGTCGGTTCCAACTTCTTGATGCTTGCTTCAGTCCATAGATTGAACGCTGAAGTTTGCATACTTTGTCAGCATTTTTAGGATCGACAAAACCTTTGGGTTGTACCATATACAACTCTTCCTCAATGTCTCCATTAAGGAACGCCGTTTTGACATCCATCTGCCAAATCTCATAATCGGAAAATGCAGCTATTGCAAACAAAATCCTCACAGATTTTAGCTTCGCTACAGGTGATAAAGTCTCATCGTAGTCAACTCCTTGAATTTGTCGGAAACCTTTTGCGACAAGTCGAGCTTTATAGACAGTAATATTACCATCAGAATCTGTTTTTCTCTTGAAGATCCATTCATTTTCAACAGCCTTGCGGCTATCAGGTAAGTCTACCAAAGTCCACACTTTGTTATCATACATGGATCCCATTTCGGATTTCATGGCTTCTTGCCATTTGTTGGAATCTGGGCTCATCATCGCTTCTTCATACGTCGCAGGGTCCTCATCATTGTTGTCCACAATCATGACATTTAGACAAGGATCATACCAATCAGGAGTGGCATGTTCCCTAGTCGATCTGCGAGGTTCGGTAGTTTCCTCGTTCGAAGTTTCATGATCATTATCATTAGCTTCCTCTGTTGCCGGTGCAGGTGGTACAGGAACAGTTTCCGGTACTACGCTACTCTGATCAACGAGTAAAGATTCATCAATCTCATCGAGTTCTACTTTTCTTCCAGTCACTTCTTTAGTGAGAAATTCTTTCTCAAGAAAGGTTCCGTTCTTAGCAACAAAGATTTTGCCTTCGGATCTGTGATAGAAAGTATACCCTATAGTTTTCTTAGGGTATACTATGAAGACGCATTTCTCCGCTTTGGGTTCTAGCTTGTCCGGTTGTAACTTTTTTACATAGGCTTCGCAACCCCAAACTTTAAGGAACGACAGCTTAGGTTTCTTATTAAACCATAATTCATACGGTGTCGTTTCTACGGATTTTGATGGTGCTCTATTTAAAGTGAATGCGGCTGTCTCTAATGCATAACTCCAAAATGATAACGGCAAATCAGTAAGAGAAATCATAGAACGAACCATATCTAAGAGAGTTCGATTACGACGTTCGGACACACCGTTTCGTTGTGGTGTTCCCGGCGGAGTCAATTGTGAAAGTATTCCGCATTTCTTTAAATGCATGCCAAACTCATAACTCAGATATTCACCTCCGCGATCAAATCGTAGAAATTTAATCTTCTTGTTACGTTGATTTTCTACTTCACTTTGGAATTCCTTAAACTTCTCGAAAGTTTCGGATTTATGTTTCATGAAATAGATATACCCATATCTACTCAGATCATCTGTAAAGGTTAGAACATAACGATAACCACCGCGCGATGCTACACTCATTGGTCCGCACACATCGGTATGTATGATTTCCAATAAGTCAGTAGCTCGCTCCATCATACCAGAAAATGGAGTCTTAGTCATTTTTTTCCATTAGACATGCTTCGCATCTATCAAGTGACTCAAAGTCAAGTGATTCAAGTAATCCATCGGTATGGAGTTTCTTCATGCGTTTCACTCCAATATGACCAAGACGACAGTGCCACATATAAGTAGAATTATCATTCAATTTAATTCGCTTAGCATCAATGTTATGTATATGCGTATCACTACTATCGAGATCTAACAGAAATAAGCCATTCTTTTCAGGTGCTCGACCATAAAAGATATTATTCATAAAAATAGAACAACCATTATTCTCAGACTTGAATGAATAACCGTCTTGCATTAAACAAGATCCAGATATAATGTTCATGCTCAACGCGGGTACAAAATAACAATTATTTAGGCTTAAAACTAATCCCGAAGGTAGATGTAGAGGAAGTGTGCCGACAGCGATCACATCGACTTTGGATCCGTTTCCAACGCGCATGGTCACTTCATCTTTCAGTAGTCTTCGTTTATTCTTTAGTTCCTGTTTCGAGTTACAAATATGAGCAACCGAACCAGTATCAAATACCCAGGTACTAGAACGAGAACCAGTGAGATAAACATCTATAACATGTATATCAGATATACCTTCTTTCTTCTTCTTCTTGACAAGGCCGCTCTTCAGATCAGCCAGATACTTGGAGCAATTACGCTTCCAGTGTCCCTTCTCCTTGCAGTAATAGCACTCAGCATCAGGCTTAGGGCCGTTCTTAGGTTTCATAGGAGGCGTAGCAGCTTTCTTGCCACCCTTCTTGAATTTTCCCTTAGACTTGCCCTGTTTCTTGAAACTGGTGGTCTTGTTGACCATCAACACTTGGTGCTCTTTCTTGATCTCAATCTCAGCAGCTTTTAGCATGCCAAAGAGTTCAGGTAACTCCTTGTTCATGTTCTGCATATTGTAGTTCATCACAAAGTTCTTGTAACTTGGTGGCAGTGATTGAAGGACACGATTAATCCATAGTCTATTAGGAATCACTATTCCCAAGTCACTGAGTTTTTTCGCATGCCCGGTCATAACGAGCATGTGCTCACTAACGGAGCTGCCTTCTTCCATCATGCAGCTGAAGAAGTGTTTCGATGCTTCATAGCATTCCACGGCCGCATGAGTCTCAAATATATCTTTCAGCTCATTGACCAACTCATGAGGATCGTGGTGCTCAAAACGTTTTTGAAGATCGGCTTCCAGACTGAACAGGAGGGCACACTGAACTTGAGAGTACTGAGTTTTCCGAGTCGTGTAAACATTCTTTACTTCATCGGTTTCAGTTTCTGCAGGAGGGTCACCTAGCGGTGCATCAAGCACAAATTGCAGATTTCCGCCAGCGAGGAAGATCCTCACATGACGGAACCAGTCGGTGAAGTTGCTACCGTTGCTCTTAAGCTTTTCTTTCTCTAGGAACTGGTTAAAATTGATTGGGGCGCCATCTCTACAACATATATATGCAAAAGTTTAGACTAAGTTTATGACAAATTGAGTTCAAATTTTAATTCAACATAATTAAAAATCTAGGTGAACTCCCACTCAAAACAATATCCCTCGCATTGTCTTAGTGATCACACAAACCAAATCCACCACACCTAAGTCCGATCATCATGAGACAAGGTGTAATTTCAATGGCGAATACTCAAAGTGTTCATCATATCAACCATATGATTCATGCTCTACCTTTCGGTATCACGTGTTTCGAGACCATGTCTGTACATGTTAGGCTCGTCAAGGCCACCTTAGTATCCGCATGTGCAAAACTGTCTTGCACCCGTTGTATGCACTTGTTGATTCTATCACACCCGATCATCACGAGATGCTTCGAAACGACAAGTCTTGGCAACGGTGCTACTAAGGATGAACACTTTATTATCTTGAGATTTTAGTGAGGAATCATCTTATAATGCTACCGTCGCGATCTAAGCAAAATAAGATGCATAAAAGGATTAACATCACATGCAGTTCATATGTGATATGATATGGCCCTTTTTGTCTTTGCGCCTTTGATCTTCATCTCCAAAGCATGGACATGATCTTCATCATCTTCGGGCATGATCTCCATCATCATCGGCGTAGCGTCAAGGTCAATGGCGCCGTCTTCATGATTGTCCTCCATGTAGCAACTATTACAACTACTTTGAAATACTACTCAACATGAAATTTAAAGACAACCATAAGGCTCATGCCGGTTGCCACAATACAATAATGATCATCTCATACATATTCATCATCACATTATGGCCATATCACATCACCAAACCCTGCAAAAACAAGTTAGACGTCTCTAATTTGGTTTGCATATTTTACGTGGTTTAGGGTTTTCGATAGAGATCTAATCTACCTACGAGCATGAACCACAACGGTGATACTAGTGTTGTCAATAGAAGAGTAAAATTGAATCTTCACTATAGTAGGAGAGACAGACACCCGCAAAGCCTCTTATGCAATACAAGTTGCATGTCGAACGAGGAACAAGTCTCATGAACGCGGTCATGTAAAGTTAGTCCGAGCCGCTTCATCCCACTATGCCACAAAGATGCAAAGTACTCAAACTAAAGACAACAAGAGCATCAACGCCCACAAAACCATTGTGTTCTACTCGTGCAACCATCTATGCATAGACATGGCTCTGATACCACTGTAGGGATTCGTTGCATAGAAAACAAAAAATTTCCTACCGCGAACACGCAATCCAAGCCAAGATGCAATCTAGAAGACGGTAGCAACGAGGGGATGATCGAGACTCACCCTTGAAGAGTTCCAAAGCCTACAAGATGAGGCTCTTGTTGTTGTGGTAGACGTTCACTTGCCGCTTGCAAAAGCGCGTAGAAGATCTTGATCACGGCGCCACGAACGGGCAGCACCTCCGTACTCGGTCACACGTTCGGTGTTGATGAAGTCGACGTCCACCTCCCCGTTCCAGCGGGCAGCGGAAGTAGTAGTCTCCTCTTGAATCCGGCAGCACGACGGCGTGGTGTCGGTGGTGGTGGAGAATCCCGGTGGAGCTTCGCTAAGTGATACGTCCAATTTGCATCACTATTTTATATCATAATTTGCTATTATTCATTGATATATTTCATATTTGGACATAATACTTATGTTATTTCATCTATTTTGCATGTTTCATGATTATTGGAGGATCGAGCACCGGAGCCAGGATTCTGCTGGAAAAAGCACCGTTAGAATGCAATATTTCGGAAGATCAAGAGTTGACGGAAATTATACCGAAAATCCTATTTTTCCAGATGACGAAGTGAGCCAGAAGTGGGAGCTGAGGGGACCCGAGGTGGGCCCACCCCATAGGCCGGCGCGGCCCAAGGGCTGGCCGCGCCGCCCTGTGAGGAGGGGGGCCCACAGCCCCTCTCGCCTCCTTTTCTTCGCGAACTCCTTCGTCCCGAAGACCTAAGCTCCAGAGGGTACCTCGCGAAGAGTTACAGCCGCCTCTGCGGGGCGGAGAACACCAGAGAGAAAAGTGCTCTCCGGCGGGCTGAGATCCGCCGGGGAAATTCCCTCCCGGAGGGGGAAATCGACGCCATCGTCACCGCCATCAAGTTGGACATCATCTCCATCACCATCATCATCATCTTCATCATCATCACCGCCGTCTCCACCGCTGCACATTGTCACCGCTGTAGAAATTTGGGTTTGATCTTGATTGTTTGATAGGGGAAACTCTCTCGGTGTTAATTTCTACTTGTTATGCTATTGAGTGAAACCGTTGAACAAAGGATTATGTTCAGATTGTTATTCATCATCATATCACCTCTGATCATGTTCCATATGATGTCTCGTGAGTAGTTCGTTTAGTTCTTGAGGACATGGGTGAAGTCTAAATGTTAGTAGTGAAGTATGGTTGAGTAATATTCAATGTTATGATATTTAAGTTGTGGTGTTATTCTTCTAGTGGTGTCGTGTGAACGTCGACTACACGACACTTCACCTTTATGGGCCTAGGGGAATGCATCTTGTACTCGTTTGCCAATTGCGGGGTTGCCGGAGTGACAGAAACCTAAGCCCCCGTTGGTATATCGATGCAGGAGGGATAGCAGGATCTCAGAGTTTAAGGCTGTGGTTAGATTTATCTTAATTACTTTCTTGTATTTGCGGATGCTTGCAAGGGGTATAATCACAAGTATGTATTAGTCCTAGGAGGGGCGGTACATTAGCACAGGTTCACCCACACAACACTTATCAAAACAATGAAGATTAATTAGCCGTATGTAGCGAAAGCACTAGACTAAAATCCCGTGTGTCCTCGAGAACGTTTGGTCATTATAAGTAAATAAACCGGCTTGTCCTTTGTGCTAAAAAGGATTGGGCCACTCGCTGCAATTGTTACTCTCGCACTTTACTTACTCGTACTTTATTCATCTGCTACATCAAAACCCCCTGAATACTTGTCTGTGAGCATTTACAGTAAATCCTTCATCGAAACTGCTTGTCAACACCTTCTGCTCCTCGTTGGGATCGACATTTGATGACCCACAAGTATAGGGGATCGCGATAGTCTTCGAGGGTAGTATAACCCAAATTTATTGATTCGACACAAGGGGAGGTAAAGAATACTTATAAGCCTTAACAACTGAGTTGTCAATTCAGCTGCACCTGGAAAAGCACTAGTAACAGGGGTGATGTGAAAGTAGCAGTAATATGAGAGCAGTAGTAATAGTAACACAGCAGCAGTAATAGTAACACAGAGGTAATATGATGACATGTAGAACAAGTATTTGATAATGAAATATGGACCGGGGTTCCCAGCGATCTACACTAGTGGTAACTCTCCAATAAGTGACAAGTGTTGGGTGAACAAATTACAGTTGGGCAATTGATAGGAATCAAAGCATTAAGATAGAACATCAGGCTTATTAATTATGTAGGCATGTTTTCCGTATATAGTCGTACGTGCTCGCAATGAGAAACTTGCACAACATCTTTTGTCCTACCAGCCGGTGGCAGCCGGGCCTCAAGGGAAACTACTGGATATTAAGGTACTCCTTTTAATAGAGTACCGGAGCAAAGCATTAACACACCGTGAAAACATGTGATCCTCACATCACTACCATCCCCTCCGGTTGTCCCGATTTCTGTCACTTCGGGGCCATTGGTTCCGGACAGTGACATGTGCATACAACTTGTAGATACAATCTAAGCAACAATATAGAGCTTAAATCTAAGATCATGCCACTCGGGCCCTAGTGACAAGCATTAAGAATAACAAGATTGCAGCAACAATAACTTCACAAACTTTATAGATAGACTAATCATAATGTATCATCCATCGGATCCCAACAAACACAACACCGATTACATCAGATGAATCTCAATCATGTAAGGCAGCTCATGAGACCATTGTATTGAAGTACATGGGGGAGAGTATACCGACATAGCTACTGCTAGAACCCGTAGTCCATGGGGGAACTACTCACGGAGCATGGCGGAGGCGGTGGCGTTGATGGAGATGGCTTCCGGGGGCACTTCCCCGTTCCGGCAGGTGCCGGAACAGTTCGTCCCCGAATTGGAGTTTCGCGATGGCGGCGGCGCCCCTGGAGTCTTTCTGGAGTTTTCGTCAATTGGTACGGTGTTTTTAGGTCGAAAGGACTTTTATAGGCGAAGAGGCAGCGCAGGGGGGCACCTGGGGGCGCCACACCATAGGGTGGCGCGGGCCCAGGCCAGGCCGCGCCGCCTTATGGTCTGGTGGCCCTCTGGCCCCTCTCCGACTCCTCTTCGGTGTTCTGGATGCTTCCGGGAAAAATAGGAGGTTTGGCGTTGATTTCGTCCAATTCCGAGAATATTGCCCGAACAGCCTTTACGGAACCAAAAGCAAGAAAACAGAGCGCACTGTGGCATCTCGTTAATAGGTTAGTTCCGGAAAATGCATGAAATCATCATAAAGTGCAAGCAAAACATGTAAGTATTGTCATAAAACAAGCATGGAACGACAGAAATTATGGATACGTCGGGGACGTATCAGCATCCCCAAGCTTAGTTCCTGCTCGTCCCGAGCAGGTAAACGATAAAAAGAATAATTTCTGTAGTGACATGCTACTTACATAACCTTGATCATACTATTACAAAGCATATGAAATGAATGAAGTGACTCAAGGCAATGATCTATAGTTGCTAACAAGTAGATATCATATAGCAAAACTTTTCATGGAGAGTACTTTCAAGACAAGCATCAAAAGATTGCACAAGAGTTAACTCATAAAGCAATAGATTCAAAGTAAAGGCATCGAAGCAACACAAAGTAGGATATAAGTTTCAGCGGTTGCTTTCAACTTTCAACATGCATATCTCATGGATATTGTCAACATAAAGTAATATGATGAATGCAAATATGCAAGTATGTAAGAATCAATGCACAGTTGACACAAGTGTTTGCTTCTAAGATGGAAGGAAGTAGGTATACTGACTCAACATAAAGTAAAAGAATGGTCCTTCAAAGAGGAAAGCATCGATTGCTATATTTGTGCTAGAGCTTTGGTTTTGAAAACATATAGAGAGCATAAAAAGTAAAATTTTGAGAGGTGTTTGTTGTTGTCAACGAATGGTAATGGGTACACTAACTACCTCGCCAACCGGACTTTCAAGAGCGGCTCCCATGAATTATTGCATATTTATTTTTGGGTGGCACTCCTTCCAACCTTTCTTTCACAAACCATGGCTAACCGAATCCTCGGGTGCCTGCCAACAATCTCATACCATGAAGGAGTGCCTTTTTATTTTAGTTTTATTATGATGACACTCCTCCCATCCTTTGCTTACACAAGCCATGGCTAACCGAATCCTTCGGGTGCCGTCCAACAATCACATACCATGGAGGAGTGTCTATTTAGTTTGATTAATTTGGGACTGGGAATCCCATTGCCAGCTCTTTTTGCAAAATTATTGGATAAGCGGATGTGCCACTAGTCCATATGAGAGTCCGTCAAAAGTAAATGACAAGGTTGAAAGCTAAACACCACATACTTCCTCATGAGCTATAAAACATTAACACAAATCAGAGGTAATAAATTTTGAATTGTTTAAAGGTAGCACTCAAGCAATTTACTTTGGAATGGCAGGAAATACCACATAGTAGGTAGGTATGGTGGACACAAATGGCATAGTGGTTGGCTCAAGTATTTTGGATGCATGAGAAGTATTCCCTCTCAATACAAGGTTTAGGCTAGCAAGGTTGTTTGAAGCAAACACAAGTATGAACCGGTACAGCAAAACTTACATAAGAACATATTGCAAGCATTATAATACTCTACACTGTCTTCCTTGTTGCTCAAACACTTTTATCAGAAAATATCTAGACCTTAAGAGAGATCAATTATGCAAACCAATTTTAACAAGCTCTACAGTAGTTCTCCACTAATAGGTTTAAACTACATGCAAAAACTTATGATCTACTTGAGAGCTCAAAACAATTGCCAAGTATCAAATTATCCACAACATATGAGGCATTTTCTTTTCCCAACCAAATAACCAATAAGTGATGTAGCTTCCAACTTTTATCATTGAACATTAAAAGTAAAACGAAGAACAAGTGTTCATATGAAAAAGCGGAGCGTGTATCTCTCCCAATCAAGGATTGCTAGGATCCGATCTTATTCAAACAAAAAACAAAAATAAAAGCACACAGACGCTCCAAGTAAAACACATATGATGTGACTGAATAAAAATATAGTTTCAGGGGAGGAACCTGATAAGTTGATGAAGAAGGGGATGCCTTGGGCATCCCCAAGCTTAGACGCTTGAGTCTTCTTGAAATATGCAGGGATGAACCACGGGGGCATCCCCAAGCTTAGATTTTTCACTCTTCTTGATCATATATCATCCTCCTCTCTTGACCCTTGAAAACTTCCTTCACACCAAACTCGAAACAAACTCATTAGAGGGTTGGTGCATAATCAAAAACTCACATGTTCAGAGGTGACACAATCATTCTTAACACTTCTGGACATTGCATAATGCTACTGGACATTAGTGGATCAAAGAAATTCATCCTAACATAGCAAAAGAGGCAATGCGAAATAAAAGGCAGAATCTGTCAAAACAGAACAGTTCGTATTGACGAATTTTAAAATGGCACCAGACTTGCTCAAATGAAAATGCTCAAATTGAATGAAAGTTGCGTACATATCTGAGGATCATGCACGTAAATTGGCTTAATTTTCTGAGCTATCTACAGGGAGGTGGACCCAGATTCGTGACAGCAAAGAAATCTGGAACTGTGCAGTAATCCAAATCTAGTACTTACTTTTCTATCAACGGCTTTACTTGGCACAACAAAACACAAAACTAAGATAAGGAGAGGTTGCTACAGTAGTAAACAACTTCCAAGACACAAATATAAAACAAAGTACTGTAGCAAAATAACACATGGGTTATCTCCCAAGAAGTTCTTTCTTTATAGCCATTAAGATGGGCTCAGCAGTTTTAATGATGCACTCGCAAGAAATAGTATTTGAAGCAAAAGAGAGCATCAAGAGGCAAATCCATAACACATTTAAGCCTAACATGCTTCCTATGAATAGGAATCTTGTACACAAATAAATTCATGAAGAACAACGTGACAAGCATACGAAGATAAAACAAGAGTAACTTCAAGATTTTAAGCACATAGAGAGGTGTTTTAGTACCATGCAAATTTCTACAACCATATTTTCCTCTCTCATAATAATTTTCAGTAGCTTCATGAACAAACTCAACAATATAACTATCACATGCAGCATACTTTCCATGATTTCCAAACACATAATTTTTATCAAGTTCAAGAATAGTGGAATTAAAACTTTCAAACTTACTTTTATTAATAATATAACAAGGTAGTTGATCAATCTCAAGAGATATGGGACACATAGATAAAGTCAAGAACTCTCCAATCCCATTTTCATTAGTAGCACAATTAATATTATCAAGTAACATAGGACCATCATCTAGAGATTTATCATAAACATTTGCCAAGCAAAATTCTTTAGTACCATGCATTTCGACATCAGGCACAAACAAAGCATTATCATAAGATTTATCAAAGTAGCATGGATTATCATAAATAACAGTAGCATAATTATTCTCACAAGTATTACTCATAGGTACTATTTCAAGAGAATCCACAGGAACATAACATTCAACCTCTTCCGGTAAGCATGGAGGACAATCAAATAGTGTAAGGGATAAAGAGTTACTCTCATTAGAAGGTTGGCATGGGTAGCTAATCCATTCTTCCTCCTTTTGTTCGTCGCTCTCCTCTTCTTTTTCATCCAATGAGCTTTCAAGTTCATCAATTTCCTCCTCTTTTTCATCCAATGCGCTTTCAGGTTCATCAGTTTCTTCTTCCACAGGTTCCTGCAAATTGTGAGTGCATTCTTGTGCATTAATGAGTCTCTCTTTATAATCAATGATATAAGGATTATCACCGAAGCATTCTATGCAACAATTAAGGATAGAAGAGACATAATCTTTAAGGTCCTTACAAACAACACAAGTTTCATAATTCTCAACCATGAAGGATTCGATCTCAGAGGCTCCCATAAACACGACAAATTGTTCTACCTCTTCGAACCCATAATGAATATAGCAATTCCGATTATAGTTCTTAATTAAAAATTCCTCACTAAAGCCACATTGAAATTTAAGATGTTTAGTATCCTGTTGAGAGCAACAGTTTATATCATGGCGTTTAAGCAAGATTTTAGCAATTGTATCCACTTTTTCTATCATAGCACTCATTACTTCACCAGCTCTTGATTTCCTATAATTATTATAACATTCTATGAGCTCCAAGTAGGTTGTTGGTTCTCCCATAACAGCAGTTTTTAATTTTTCGGTTTTTCAAATTTTTATGGATTTTTGGGTATATGAGACAAATAAAACAAGACAAAAATAAACTAAGCAAAAGTAAACTACGCAAACTAATACTAAACAGAAATAAACTAAGCAAAAATAAACTAGACAAAAGTAAACTAAGCAAAACAAAATAAAATAAAACAGAGAGAGAGGTAAAGTGTACTCCCCAGGTGAACTTATGAGTAGAGCTATGCCTCCCCGGCAACGGCGCCAGAAAACAGTCTTGATGACCCACAAGTATAGGGGATCGCGATAGTCTTCGAGGGTAGTATAACCCAAATTTATTGATTCGACACAAGGGGAGGTAAAGAATACTTATAAGCCTTAACAACTGAGTTGTCAATTCAGCTGCACCTGGAAAAGCACTAGTAACAGGGGTGATGTGAAAGTAGCAGTAATATGAGAGCAGTAGTAATAGTAACATAGCAGCAGTAATAGTAACACAGAGGTAATATGATGACATGTAGAACAAGTATTTGATAATGAAATATGGACCGGGGTTCCCAGCGATCTACACTAGTGGTAACTCTCCAATAAGTGACAAGTGTTGGGTGAACAAATTACAGTTGGGCAATTGATAGGAATCAAAGCATTAAGATAGAACATCAGGCTTATTAATTATGTAGGCATGTTTTCCGTATATAGTCGTACGTGCTCGCAATGAGAAACTTGCACAACATCTTTTGTCCTACCAGCCGGTGGCAGCCGGGCCTCAAGGGAAACTACTGGATATTAAGGTACTCCTTTTAATAGAGTACCGGAGCAAAGCATTAACACACCGTGAAAACATGTGATCCTCACATCACTACCATCCCCTCCGGTTGTCCCGATTTCTGTCACTTCGGGGCCATTGGTTCCGGACAGTGACATGTGCATACAACTTGTAGATACAATCTAAGCAACAATATAGAGCTTAAATCTAAGATCATGCCACTCGGGCCCTAGTGACAAGCATTAAGAATAACAAGATTGCAGCAACAATAACTTCACAAACTTTATAGATAGACTAATCATAATGTATCATCCATCGGATCCCAACAAACACAACACCGATTACATCAGATGAATCTCAATCATGTAAGGCAGCTCATGAGACCATTGTATTGAAGTACGTGGGGGAGAGTATACCGACATAGCTACTGCTAGAACCCGTAGTCCATGGGGGAACTACTCACGGAGCATGGCGGAGGCGGTGGCGTTGATGGAGATGGCTTCCGGGGGCACTTCCCCGTTCCGGCAGGGTGCCGGAACAGAGTTCTGTCCCCCGAATTGGAGTTTCGCGATGGCGGCGGCGCCCCTGGAGTCTTTCTGGAGTTTTCGTCAATTGGTACGGTGTTTTTAGGTCGAAAGAACTTTTATAGGCGAAGAGGCAGCGCAGGGGGGCACCTGGGGGCGCCACACCATAGGGTGGCGCGGGCCCAGGCCAGGCCGCGCCGCCTTATGGTCTGGTGGCCCTCTGGCCCCTCTCCGACTCCTCTTCGGTGTTCTGGATGCTTCCGGGAAAAATAGGAGGTTTGGCGTTGATTTCGTCCAATTCCGAGAATATTGCCCGAACAGCCTTTCTGGAACCAAAAACAGCAGAAAACAGGAACTGGCACTGTGGCATCTCGTTAATAGGTTAGTTCCGGAAAATGCATGAAATCATCATAAAGTGCAAGCAAAACATGTAAGTATTGTCATAAAACAAGCATGGAACGACAGAAATTATGGATACGTCGGGGACGTATCAACATTCTTACTTATCGAAGATACTACGATACACCCCCTATACTTGTGGGTCATCAAGACTATTTTCTGGCGCCGTTGCCGGGGAGTGAAGCGTTATTGGTAAGTGGAATTGGTAAGGGAAAATTTCTACTGTTTGTGCTGATTTTATTTCTGCCTGCTGCCATAATTCATTATGGAGAGATCTCCTTTTGAATGTTTATTTGGGAAATCTACTACTACTGCAAAGGTAGTGGATGAGGCGCCAGGTGAGGAAGAGATACCATACAAAATACCTATGAAAATTATTGAACGTGTAGTGGATAACCGTTATACAGGGGATGGAACTGTCCACCCTGGAGATCATTTGTTGTTCTTACATGAATTATGCGGTTTATTCAAGTGTGCAGGTATTGCTATGGATGAAGTGAGGAAGAAATTATTCTCTATATCGCTGTCTGGTAAAGCGGCGCATTGGTATAAATTACTGGATAATGGGGATTCTCTTGAATGGAATGATATTGTGCCCCGGTTTTATTCTAAGTTCTATCCTCCAAGTGTAATTCACAAGGATCGGAACCGCATATATAATTTTTGGCCTCATGATGGAGAGAGTATTGCCCAAGCGTGGGGGAGATTGAAGTCTTTAATGCTCAAATGCCCCATTCATGAGCTTCCTGGTAATGTTATTATTGATAACTTCTATGCAAGACTTTCTTTTGAAGACAAGACCTTGCTGGATACTTCTTGTTCTCGATCATTCACGCGCAACAAGGGAGAGTTTAAAAGGGACCTTCTCAATCGGATCCAGGAAAATACTGAAGGATGGGAGATCGACAAAGATAGAGAATCAGGTATTAATTATGATTATAAATGCATTGAAGCTTTTATGGATACTGATAAATTTCGTAATATGAGTGCTACTTATGGTCTTGATTCTCAAGTTGCTGCAAATCTTTATAAAGCTTTTGCCTCTCATTATGAATTGCCTAAGAAGAATTTTGATAAGTATCATGAACCGTATAAAGATAAAATTGATTCATCTATTAATAAATGTGTTGTAGTTGAAACTGTTGATCATGTTATTCCTGAAGCTTATATTGAAAAAACTCCTTTCCCTGCTAAAATGAAGGAGTACTCTGTTATAAATAGTGCGGTTCATAAAAGTGAAAAGAAACCTATAGAACCTGAAGAACAAATAAAAGTTGAACCTGCTGTTGCTATAGTTAAAGATCTTGTTACTGAAAATGTGGAGGATGGTCATATTATTTTCTGTGAAGATGCTTCTAATATTGTTTCACATCCTAATAAGTCCAAGCAAGCTAGTGTTCCAATGCTATCTGTCAGAATTGGAGATCATTGTTATTATGGTTTATGTGATATTGGTGCAAGTATTAGTGCTATTCCTTATGAGCTTTACACGGAGATTATGCACGAAATTGGTTCTTGTGAACTTGAAGATATTGATGTGGTTATTCAGCTGGCTAATAGAGAAACTATTTCTCCAATTGGTATTGTTCGAGATGTGGAAGTTCTATGCGGTAAGATTAAATATCCTGCTGACTTTTTGGTACTTGGTTCTGCTGCTAGTAAATATTGTCCTATCATTTTTGGTAGACCTTTTCTAAATACTTGTGGAGCTATTATAGATTGCAAGAAAGAGAAAATTTTGACTAAATTTGCTGGTGAATCTTATGAGTTTAACTTCTCTAAATTTACCAAAACTCCTTATAAAGCTGATTTGCCTAATAATGATTTTAAAGTTGAACAGTGTGCATCTATTGTTCTTGCTCCTAATAATCCCTTGCAGCAACATTTGGAGAATAGTGAGAGTGAAGTTTTTAGGGAAGAAAGAGATGAGCTTGATGAAATTTTTCTTCGCCAACCTATTATTAAGCATGATTTGCCAGTGGAAGATCTGGGTACAACACCACCACCAAAGGAAGATCCTGTCTTTGATTTAAAACCATTGCCTGATAATCTTAAATATGCTCATATTGATGATAAGAAAATATATCCTGTTATTATTAGTTCTAAGCTTTCGAGTTTGAAGAAGAAAGGTTATTGGAAATCTTGAAGAAGCACCGAGGAGCTATTGGCTACACTCTTGATGACTTGAAGGGGATTTCTCCCTCTATTTGCCAACACGCCATTAATATGGAAGATGATGCGAAGCCTGTTGTTGAACCTCAGCGTCGTCTAATTCCTAAGATGAAGGATGTGGTAAGAAATGAGGTATTAAGACTTCTTGAAGTTGGTATTATATATCCTATTGCTGATAGTAGATGGGTTAGTCCTGTGCATTGTGTTCCTAAGAAAGGAGGAATGACTGTTGTGCCTAATGATAATGATGAGCTCATACCTCAAAGAGTAGTTGTAGGGTATAGAATGTGCATTGATTATCGAAAAGTTAATAAGGTTACTAAAAAAGATCATTACCCTTTGCCTTTTATTGATCAAATGTTAGAAAGGTTATCTAAAAATACTCATTTTTGCTTTCTTGATGGTTATTCTGGGTTTTCACAAATTGCTGTTAAAACTAAGGATCAAGAGAAAACCACTTTCACTTGTCCCTATGGAACTTATGCTTATAGACGTATGCCTTTTGGTTTATGTAATGCTCCTGCTACTTTTCAAAGATGCATGTCTGCTATTTTTCATGGCTTTTGCGAGAGTATTGTAGAGGTATTCATGGATGATTTTTTTGTCTATGGGAATTCTTTTGATAATTGCTTGCGGAACCTTGATAAAGTTTTGCAGAGATGTGAAGAAACTAACCTTGTTCTTAATTGGGAGGAATGCCACTTTATGGTTAATGAAGGAATTGTATTGGGACATAAAATCTCCGAGAGAGGTATTGAAGTTGATAGAGCTAAAGTTGAAGCAATTGAGAAGATGCCCTATCCTAGGGATGTTAAAGGTATTCGTAGTGTTCTTGGTCACGCTGGGTTTTATAGGAGGTTTATTAAAGACTTCTCCAAGATTTCAAAGCCTCCTACTAATCTTCTTCAAAAAGATGTACCTTTTGTTTTTTATGATGATTGTATGGAAGCTTTTGAAACTCTAAAGAAAGCCTTAACAACTGCTCCTATAGTTGAACCTCCTGATTGGAACTTACCATTTGAAATTATGTGTGATGCTAGTGATTTTGCTGTAGGCGCTGTTCTTGGACAGCGAGTAAATAAAAAATTGAATGTTATTCATTATGCTAGTAAAACCCTTGATGCTGCTCAAAGAAATTATGCTACTACTGAAAAAGAATTGTTAGCTGTAGTCTTTGCTTGTGATAAGTTTAGATCTTATATTGTTGATTCAAAAGTTACTATACATAATGATCATGCTGCAATTAGATACCTTATGCAAAAGAAAGATGCTAAGCCAAGGCTTATTAGATGGGTACTTCTGTTGCAAGAATTTGATTTACATATTGTAGATAGGAAAGGTGCTGATAATCCTGTTGCTGATAATTTGTCTAGATTGGAAAATATTGCTTATGATCCTGTTCCTGTTAATGATAGTTTTCCAAATAAACAATTGGCTGTAATAAAGGTGAGCTCGCAAGACAGTCCTTGGTATGCTGATTATGCTAACTTTATTGTTTCAAAGTACTTGCCTCCAACCTTTTCAGCTCAGCAAAGGAGGAAATTCTTTTATGACTTGAGGCATTATTTCTGGGATGACCCACACTTATATAAAGAAGGAGTGGATGGTATTCTGCGAAGATGTATTCCCGAATATGAACAACAGGAGATATTGAGTAAGTGTCATGGTAGTGCTTATGGAGGACATCACGCCGGAGATAGAACCGCGCAAAAGGTTCTACAATCAGGTTTTTATTGGCCGACCCTCTTCAAAGATGCAAGGAAGTTTATCTTATCTTGTGATGAATGTCAAAGGGTTGGTAATATCTCCAGACGCAATGAAATGCCTATGAATTATACTCTTGTTATTGAACCGTTCGATTGTTGGGGATTTGACTTCATGGGACCTTTTCCCTCTTCAGAAGGTAACACTCATATACTTGTTGCTGTTGATTATGTTACTAAATGGGTGGAAGCCATACCTACAAAAAGTGCTGATGGTGAGACCTCTTTAAGAATGCTTTTAGATATTATTTTTCCTAGATTTGGAGTTCCTAGATATATTATGACTGATGGAGGTTCTCATTTTATTCATGGTGGTTTTAGAAAAACTCTTGCTAAATATGGTATTAATCATAGAATTGCTTCCGCTTATCATCCTCAAACTAGTGGACAAGTAGAATTATCAAATAGAGAAATTAAATCTATCTTGGAAAAGACTGTTAATAAAACTAGAAAGAATTGGGCTAGTAAATTGAAGGATGCACTATGGGCTTATAGAACTGCTTATAAAAACCCCATGGGAATGTCACCTTATAAAATGGTTTATGGGAAGGCTTGTCATTTACCTTTAGAACTAGAGCACAAAGCTTATTGGGCAGTTAGAGAATTAAATAAAGATCCTAAACTTGCCGGTAATAAGAGGTTGCTACAATTGAGTTCTCTAGATGAATGGAGAAGTGAAGCTTATGAAAATGCTAAACTCTTTAAAGAGAAAGTTAAAAAATGGCATGATAGAAGGATTATCAAAAGAGAATTTAATATTGGGGATAAAGTCCTATTGTATCGGTCTCGTCTCAGATTCTTTGCAGGGAAATTACTCTCGAAATGGGAAGGACCATATGTTGTTGAGGAGGTGTATCGTTCAGGAGCAATCAAAATTAGCTCTCTCCAAGGCAATGCCACACAAGTGGTGAATGGACAAAGACTCAAGCATTATATCTCAGGTGATTCTTACAATGTAGATGTTGATGTTATTCGAGTGGAAACACCAGAGGCTTTCATCAAAGGACAAACTGACAGTCCGCTAGAACTCGACTTTGAATAGGTAACAATACTGGTAATGAAAAGTTCGCGATTTACTTTCCGAACAATGTTTTTGTTGTTTTTGGAAAATATGAAAAATTACGAGATCGAAACGGAGTGGAGGAGACGCACGAGGGCGTGCCCCCATAGGCCGGCGCGGCCTGTCCTTGGCCCGCGCCGCCCTATGAGCTGGCCGCCTCGTCGCCCCTTTCCGACTCTGGTTCGACCTGGTACTTTCCTTTTGTCGTGAAAATTTTTGCTATATAATCCCCCGGACCCCTGGAGGTCCGTATATCGTTTTCTCGACGTGTCTTGTTTCGAGCTGTTTCTGCCAGGATCTGTTTTCAGTTTAGAAGCACCATGGTCTCCAAGAACAAGGGCAAGGAGCTTTTGGATGAAGATATTCAAGATCCCGAGTGGAAAGAGGAGGACAAGAACGTCAAGGAAGAGGATGAAGAAGAGGTGGAGGAAGACTCGCGCGCACACCCGTGTGCTACCATCGCAAGCATCAAGGTGGTGGATAACCCTTTTAGTGCAAACAGGAGCGCAAGAATTCGCACCGGAGGAAGGGTTCCACGTCATTACCTAGCTCAGAAGACATCTTCTTCAGGCACTCACCATCCCTTCCGCAATCTAATTTTCAATAGTCAAATTGAAAGGGTTCCCAGGGCAGCATTGCCTAGCAATTGGGATATAGATCGTTCTAACACTACAGGAAGGATGAAGCCTGAGGGTGAAGAGTGAGGAAATAACTCCAAGAGTTGGGACTCGCCGTCGGACATACTTCTTAACCGCGTCGAGCACAATTCAGAGATGATTCGCAACCTTGATGGCGTGTATTTCACACGTTCGTTGGGCAACCCCAAGAGGAAGGTATGATGCGCACAGCAGCAAGTTTTCCCTCAGAAAGAAACCAAGGTTTATCGAACCAGGAGGAGCCAAGAAGCACGTTGAAGGTTGATGGCGGCGAGATGTAGTGCGGCGCAACACCAGGGATTCCGGCGCCAACGTGGAACCTGCACAACACAACCAAAGTACTTTGCCCCAACGAAACAGTGAGGTTGTCAATCTCACCGGCTTGCTGTAACAAAGAGTTAACCGTATTGTGTGGAAGATGATTGTTTGCAGAAAACAGTAGAACAAGTATTGCAGTAGATTGTATTTCAGTAAAGAGAATTGGACCGGGGTCCACAGTTCACTAGAGGTGTCTCTCCCATAAGACGAACAGCATGTTGGGTGAACAAATTACAGTTGGGCAATTGACAAATAAAGAGAGCATGACAATGCACATACATATCATGATGAGTATAGTGAGATTTAATTGGGCATTACGACAAAGTACATAGACCGCCATCCAACTGCATCTATGCCTAAAAAGTCCACCTTCAGGTTATCATCCGAACCCCTTCCAGTATTAAGTTGCAAAGCAACAGACAATTGCATTAAGTATGGTGCGTAATGTAATCAACAACTACATCCTTAGACATAGCATCAATGTTTTATCCCTAGTGGCAACAGCACAACACAACCTTAGAACTTTCATCACTTGTCCTGGTGTCAATGCAGGCATGAACCCACTATCGAGCATAAGTACTCCCTCTTGGAGTTACAAGCATCTACTTGGCCAGAGCATCTACTAGTAACGGAGAGCATGCAAGATCATAAACAACACATAAGCATAACTTTGATAATCAACATAACAAGTATTCTCTATTCATCGGATCCCAACAAACGCAACATATAGAATTACAGATAGATGATCTTGATCATGTTAGGCAGCTCACAAGATCCGACAATGATAGCACAATGGGGAGAAGACAACCATCTAGCTACTGCTATGGACCCATAGTCCAGGGGTAGACTACTCACACATCACAACCGAGGCGACCATGGCGGCGTAGAGTCCTCCGGGAGATGATTCCCCTCTCCGGCAGGGTGCCGGAGGCGATCTCTGGATCCCCCGAGATGGGATCGGCGGCGGCGGCGTCTCTCGGGAAGGTTTTCCGTATCGTGGTTCTCGATCGGGGTTTTCGTCACGGAGGCTATTTGTAGGCGGAAGGGCAGAGTCGGGGGCCGCACGAGGGGCCACACCATAGGGCGGCGCGGGCCCCCCGGGCCGCGCCGCCACGTGGTGTCGCCACCTCGTGGCCCCACTTCGTGTGTTCTTCGGTCTTCTGGAAGCTCCGTGGAAAAATAGGCCCCTGGGCTTTGATTTCGTCCAATTCCGAGAATATTTCCTTACTAGGATTTCTGAAACCAAAAACAGCAGAAAACAACAACTGGCACTTCGGCATCTTGTTAATAGGTTAGTTCCAGAAAATGCACGAATATGACATAAAGTGTGCATAAAACATGTAGATAACATCAATAATGTGGCATGGAACATAAGAAATTATTGATACGTCGGAGACGTATCAGCATCCCCAAGCTTAGTTCTGCTCGTCCCGAGCAGGTAAAACGATAACACGTATAATTTCTGGAGTGACATGCCATCATAATCTTGATCATACTATTTGTAAAGCATATGTAGTGAATGCAGCGATCAAAACAATGTGTATGACATGAGTAAACAAGTGAATCATATAGCAAAGACTTTTCATGAATAGCACTTCAAGACAAGCATCAATAAGTCTTGCATAAGAGTTAACTCATAAAGCAATAATTCAAAGTAAAGGTATTGAAGCAACACAAACGAAGATTAAGTTTCAGCGGTTGCTTTCAACTTGTAACATGTATATCTCATGGATATTGTCAACATAGAGTAATATAATAAGTGCAATAAGCAAGTATGTAGGAATCAATGCACAGTTCACACAAGTGTTTGCTTCTTTGAGGTGGAGAGAAATAGGTGAACTGACTCAACATTGAAAGTAAAAGAATGGTCCTCATAGAGGAAAAGCATCGATTGCTATATTTGTGCTAGAGCTTTGATTTTGAAAACATGAAACAATTTTGTCAACGGTAGTAATAAAGCATATGCATCATGTAAATTATATCTTATAAGTTGCAAGCCTCATGCATAGTGTACTAATAGTGCCCGCACCTTGTCCTAATTAGCTTGGACTACCTGGATTATCACCGCAATACATATGCTTTAACCAAGTATCACAAAGGGGTACCTCTATGCCGCTTTGTACAAAGGTCTAAGGAGAAAGCTCGCATTTGGATTTCTCGCTTTTGATTATTCTCAACTTAGACATCCATACCGGGACAACATAGACAACAGATAATGGACTCCTCTTTTAATGCTTAAAGCATTCAACAACAATTAATTCTTTTCTCATTAGAGATTTGAGGATGTTTGTCCAAAACTGAAACTTCCACCATGGAACATGGCTTTGGTTAGCGGCCCAATGTTCTTCTCTCACAATATGCATGCTCAAACCATTCAACTCAGAGTAGATCGCCCTTACTTCAGACAAGACGAACATGCATAGCAACTCACATGAAATTCAACAATGAGTTGATGGCGTTCCCCAGTAAACATGGTTATCGCACAACAAGCAACTTAATAAGAGATAAAGTGCATAATTACATATTCAATACCACAATAGTTTTTAAGCTATTTGTCCCATGAGCTATATATTGCAAAGGTGAATGATGGAATTTTAAAGGTAGCACTCAAGCAATTTACTTTGGAATGGCGGAAAATACCATGTAGCATAGGTAGGTATGGTGGACACAAATGGCATAGTGGTTGGCTCAAGTATTTTGGATGCATGAGAAGTATTCCCTCTCGATACAAGGTTTAGGCTAGCAAGGCTTATTTGAAACAAACACAAGGATGAACCGGTGCAGCAAAACTCACATAAAAGACATATTGAAAACATTATAAGACTCTACACCGTCTTCCTTGTTGTTTGATACGTCTCCGACGTATCGATAATTTCTTATATTCCATGCCACATTATTGATGTTATCTACATGTTTTATGCACGCTTTATGTCATATTCGTGCATTTTCTGGAACTAACCTATTAACAAGATGCCGAAGTGTCAGTTGCTGTTTTCTGCTGTTTTTGGTTTCAGAAATCCTAGTAAGGAAATATTCTCGGAATTGGACGAAATCAAAGCCCAGGGGCCTATTTTTCCACGGAGCTTCCAGAAGACCGAAGAACACACGAAGTGGGGCCACGAGGTGGCGACACCACGTGGCGGCGCGGCCCTGGGGGGCCCGCGCCGCCCTATGGTGTGGCCCCCTCGTCTGGCCCCCGACTCTGCCCTTCCGCCTACAAATAGCCTCCGTGACGAAAACCCCAGTACCGAGAACCACGATACGGAAAACCTTCCAGAGACGCCGCCGCCGCCGATCCCATCTCGGGGGATCCAGGAGATCGCCTCCGACACCCTGCCGGAGAGGGGAATCATCTCCCGGAGGACTCTACACCGCCATGGTCGCCTCCGGTGTGATGTGTGAGTAGTCTACCCCTGGACTATGGGTCCATAGCAGTAGCTAGATGGTTGTCTTCTCCCCATTGTGCTATCATTGTCGGATCTTGTGAGCTGCCTAACATGATCAAGATCATCTATCTGTAATTCTATATGTTGCGTTTGTTGGGATCCGATGAATAGAGAATACTTGTTATGTTGATTATCAAAGTTATGCTATGTGTTGTTTATGATCTTGCATGCTCTCCGTTACTAGTAGATGCTCTGGCCAAGTAGATGCTTGTAACTCCAAGAGGGAGTACTTATGCTCGATAGTGGGTTCATGCCTGCATTGACACACGGGACGATGTGAGAAAGTTCTAAGGTTGTGTTGTGCTGTTGCCACTAGGGATAAAACATTGATGCTATGTCTAAGGATGTAGTTGTTGATTACATTACGCACCATACTTAATGCAATTGTCTGTTGCTTTGCAACTTAATACTGGAAGGGGTTCGGATGATAACCCGAAGGTGGACTTTTTAGGCATAGATGCAGTTGGATGGCGGTCTATGTACTTTGTCGTAATGCCCAATTAAATCTCACTATACTCATCATGATATGTATGTGCATTGTCATGCTCTCTTTATTTGTCAATTTCCCAACTGTAATTTGTTCACCCAACATGCTGTTCGTCTTATGGGAGAGACACCTCTAGTGAACTGTGGACCCCGGTCCAATTCTCTTTACTGAAATACAATCTACTGCAATACTTGTTCTACTGTTTTCTGCAAACAATCATCTTCCACACAATACGGTTAACTCTTTGTTACAGCAAGCCGGTGAGATTGACAACCTCACTATTTCGTTGGGGCAAAGTACTTTGGTTGTGTTGTGCAGGTTCCACGTTGGCGCCGGAATATCCGGTGTTGCGCCGCACTACATCTCGCCGCCATCAACCTTCAACGTGCTTCTTGGCTCCTCCTGGTTCGATAAACCTTGGTTTCTTTCTGAGGGAAAACTTGCTGCTGTGCGCATCATACCTTCCTCTTGGGGTTGCCCAACGAACGTGTGAAATACACGCCATCAAGCTCTTTTTCTGGCGCCGTTGCCGGGGAGATCAAGACACGCTGCAAGGGGAGTCTCCACTTCTCAATCTCTTTACTTTGTTTTTGTCTTGCTTAGTTTTATTTACTACTTTGTTTGCTGCACTAAATCAAAATACAAAAAAATTAGTTGCTAGTTTTACTTTATTTGCTATCTTGTTCGCTATATCAAAAACACAAAAAAATTAGTTTACTTGCATTTACTTTATCTAGTTTGCTTTATTTACTGTTGCTAAAATGGCCAACGCTGAAAATACTAAGTTGTGTGACTTCACAACCACAAATAATAATGATTTCTTATGCACACCTATTGCTCCACCTGCTACTACAGCAGAATTCTTTGAAATTAAACCTGCTTTACTTAATCTTGTTATGAACAATCAATTTTCTGGTGTTAGTTCCGATGATACGCTGCCCATCTTAATAATTTTGTTGAACTATGTGAAATGCAAAAATATAAAGATGTAGATGGTGATATTATTAAACTAAAATTGTTCCCTTTCTCATTAAGAGGAAGAGCTAAAGATTGGTTGCTATCTCTGCCTAAGAATAGTATTGATTCATGGACTAAATGCAAGGATGCTTTTATTGGTAGATATTATCCCCCTGCTAAAATTATATCTTTGAGGAGTAGCATAATGAATTTTAAACAATTAGATACTGAACATGTTGCTCAAGCTTGGGAAAGAATGAAATCTCTGGTTAAAAATTGCCCAACCCATGGACTGACTACTTGGATGATCATCCAAACCTTCTATGCAGGACTAAATTTTTCTTCACGGAATTTATTGGATTCAGCTGCTGGAGGTACCTTTATGTCCATCACTCTTGGTGAAGCAACAAAGCTTCTTGATAATATGATGATCAACTACTCTGAATGGCACACGGAGAGAGCTCCACAAGGTAAGAAGGTAAATTCTGTCGAAGAAACCTCTTCCTTGAGTGATAAGATTGATGCTATTATGTCTATGCTTGTGAATGATAGGACTAATATTGATCCTAATAATGTTCCATTAGCTTCATTGGTTGCACAAGAAGAACATGTTGATGTAAACTTCATTAAAAATAATAATTTCAACAACAATGCTTACCTGAACAATTCTAGTAACAACTATAGGCCATATCCTTATAATAATGGCAACGGCTATGGTAATTCTTATGGAAATTCTTACAACAATAATAGGAGTTCACCCCCTGGACTTGAAGCCATGCTTAAAGAATTTATTAGTACACAAACTGCTTTTAACAAATCTGTTGAAGAAAAGCTTGGGAAAATTGATATACTTGCTTCTAAAGTTGATAGTCTTGTTGCTGATGTTGATCTTTTGAAATCAAAAGTTTTGCCTAATGAGAATCATCATAATAAAATTACTACTACAGCAAATGCCATTCAAGTTAGAATTAATGAGAATATAAGATTAATGGCTGAGCTGCGTGCTAGGTGGGATAGAGAAGAAAATGAAAAACTAGCTAAAGAGAAGAATATAGCTAAAGTTTGGACTATTACCACCACTAGTAATGCTAATGCTACACATGTTGCTGCACCTTCTACTCATACTAATAAAAGAATTGGTGTTAGCAATGTTTCCACTTCTAATGCAAAGCGCGAAAAACTGCCTGAAACTGCTAAAACTGCTGAAACTGCCTGTGATAAAGCTGCTGAAATTTTTTCCAACATTGGGGATGATGATCCCATTGCTTTAGATTATAATGGTTTGAATTTTGATGATTGCCACATCTCTGAAGTTATAAAGTTCTTGCAAAAACTTGCTAAAAGTCCTAATGCTAGTGCTATAAATTTGGCTTTCACGCATCATATTACAAATGCTCTCATAAAAGCTAGAGAAGAGAAACTAGAGCGTGAAGCCTCTATTCCTAAAAAGCTAGAGGATGGTTGGGAGCCCATCATTAAGATGAAAGTTAAAGATTTTGATTGTAATGCTTTATGTGATCTTGGTGCAAGTATTTCTGTTATGCCTAAGAAAATTTATAATATGCTTGACTTGCCACCGCTGAAAAATTGTTATTTGGATGTTAATCTTGCTGATCATTCTACAAAGAAACCTTTGGGTAAAGTTGATAATGTTCGCATTACCGTTAACAATAACCTTGTTCCTGTTGATTTTGTTGTCTTGGATATTGAATGCAATGCATCTTGTCCCATTATATTGGGAAGACCTTTTCTTCGAACTGTTGGTGCTACCATTGATATGAAGGAAGGTAATATAAAATATCAATTTCCTCTCAAGAAAGGTATGGAACACTTCCCTAGAAAGAGAATGAAGGTACCTTTTGATTCTATTATGAGAACAAATTATGATGTTGACACTTCATCTCTTGATAATACTTGATACACACTTTCTGCGCCTAGCTGAAAGGCGTTAAAGAAAAGCGCTTATGGGAGACAACCCATGTTTTTACCTACAGTACTTTGTTTTTATTTTGTGTCTTGGAAGTTGTTTACTACTGTAGCAACATCTCCTTATCTTAGTTTTGTGTTTTGTTGTGCCAAGTTAAGCCGTTGATAGAAAAGTAAGTACTAGATTTGGATTACTGCACAGTTCCAGATTTCTTTGCTGTCACGAATCTGGGTCCACCTCCCTGTAGGTAGCTCAGAAAATTAAGCCAATTTACGTGCATGATCCTCAGATATGTATGCAACTTTCATTCAATTTGAGCATTTTCATTTGAGCAAGTCTGGTGCCATTTTAAAATTCGTCAATACGAACTGTTCTGTTTTGACAGATTCTGCCTTTTATTTCGCATTGCCTCTTTCGCTATTTTGGATGAATTTCTTTGATCCACTAATGTCCAGTAGCATTATGCAATGTCCAGAAGTGTTAAGAATGATTGTGTCACCTCTGAATATGTCAATTTATAATGTGCACTAACCCTCTAATGAGTTGTTTCGAGTTTGGTGTGGAGGAAGTTTTCAAGGATCAAGAGAGGAGTATGATGCAACATGATCAAGGAGAGTGAAAGCTCTAAGCTTGGGGATGCACCCGGTGGTTCACCCCTGCATATATCAAGAAGACTCAAGCGTCTAAGCTTGGGGATGCCCAAGGCATCCCCTTCTTCATCGACAACATTATCAGGTTCCTCCCTGAAACTATATTTTTATTCCATCACATCTTATGTGCTTTTTCTTGGAGCGTCGGTTTGTTTTTGTTTTTGTTTTGTTTGAATAAAATGGATCCTAGCATTCACTTTATGGGAGAGAGACACGCTCCGCTGTAGCATATGGACAAGTATGTCCTTGGTTTCTACTCATAGTATTCATGGCGAAGTTTCTCCTTCGTTAAATTGTTATATGGTTGGAATTGGAAAATGATACATGTAGTAATTGCTATAAATGTTTTGGGTAATGTGATACTTGGCAATTGTTGTGCTCATGATTAAGCTCTTGCATCATATGCTTTGCACCCATTAATGAAGAAATACATAGAGCATGCTAAAATTTGGTTTGCATATTTGGTTTCTCTAAGGTCTAGATAATTTCTAGTATTGAGTTTGAACAACAAGGAAGACGGTGTAGAGTCTTATAATGTTTTCAATATGTCTTTTATGTGAGTTTTTCTGCACCGGTTCATCCTTGTGTTTGTTTCAAATAAGCCTTGCTAGCCTAAACCTTGTATCGAGAGGGAATACTTCTCATGCATCCAAAATACTTGAGCCAACCACTATGCCATTTGTGTCCACCATACCTACCTACTACATGGTATTTTCCAGCCATTCCAAAGTAAATTGCTTGAGTGCTACCTTTAAAATTCCATCATTCACCTTTTGCAATATATAGCTCATGGGACAAATAGCTTAAAAACTATTGTGGTATTGAATATGTAATTATGCGCTTTATCTCTTATTAAGTTGCTTGTTGTGCGATAACCATGTTTACTGGGGAACGCCATCAACTCATTGTTGAATTTCATGTGAGTTGCTATGCATGTTCGTCTTGTCTGAAGTAAGGGCGATCTACTCTGAGTTGAATGGTTTGAGCATGCATATTGTGAGAGAAGAACATTGGGCCGCTAACCGAAGCCATGTTCCATGGTGGAAGTTTCAGTTTTGGACAAACATCCTCAAATCTCTAATGAGAAAAGAATTAATTGTTGTTGAATGCTTAAAGCATTAAAAGAGGAGTCCATTATCTGTTGTCTATGTTGTCCCGGTATGGATGTCTAAGTTGAGAATAATCAAAAGCGAGAAATCCAATGCGAGCTTTCTCCTTAGACCTTTGTACAGGCGGCATAGAGGTACCCCTTTGTGATACTTGGTTAAAGCATATGTATTGCGGTGATAATCTAGGTAGTCCAAGCTAATTAGGACAAGGTGCGGGCACTATTAGTACACTATGCATGAGGCTTGCAACTTATAAGATATAATTTACATGATGCATATGCTTTATTACTACCGTTGACAAAATTGTTTCATGTTTTCAAAATCAAAGCTCTAGCACAAATATAGCAATCGATGCTTTTCCTCTATGAGGACCATTCTTTTACTTTCAATGTTGAGTCAGTTCACCTATTTCTCTCCACCTCAAGAAGCAAACACTTGTGTGAACTATGCACTGATTCCTACATACTTGCTTATTGCACTTATTATATTACTCTATGTTGACAATATCCATGAGATATACATGTTACAAGTTGAAAGCAACCGCTGAAACTTAATCTTCTTTTGTGTTGCTTCAATGCCTTTACTTTGAATTATTGCTTTATGAGTTAACTCTTATGCAAGACTTATTGATGCTTGTCTTGAAGTGCTATTCATGAAAAGTCTTTGCTATATGATTCACTTGTTTACTCATGTCATACACATTGTTTTGATCGCTGCATTCACTACATATGCTTTACAAATAGTATGATCAAGATTATGATGGCATGTCACCCCAGAAATTATCTGTGTTATCGTTTTACCGCTTCGGACGAGCAGAACTAAGCTTGGGGATGCTGATACGTCTCCGACGTATCGATAATTTCTTATATTCCATGCCACATTATTGATGTTATCTACATGTTTTATGCACACTTTATGTCATATTCGTGCATTTTCTGGAACTAACCTATTAACAAGATGCCGAAGTGCCGATTCTTTGTTTTTCTGCTGTTTTTAGTTTCAGAAATCCTAGTAAGGAAATATTCTCGGAATTGGACGAAATCAAAGCCCAGGGGCCTATTTTTCCACGGAGCTTCAGAAGACCGAAGAACACACGAAGTGGGGCCACGAGGTGGCGACACCACGTGGCGGCGCGGCCCGGGGGCCCGCGCCGCCCTATGGTGTGGCCCCTCGTACGGCCCCGACTCTGCCCTTCCGCCTACAAATAGCCTCCGTGACGAAAACCCCGACCGAGAACCACGATACGGAAAACCTTCCGGAGACGCCGCCGCCGCCGATCCCATCTCGGGGATCCAGAGATCGCCTCCGACACCACTGCCGGAGAGGGGAATCATCTCCCGGAGGACTCTACGCCGCCATGGTCGCCTCCGGTGTGATGTGTGAGTAGTCTACCCCTGGACTATGGGTCCATAGCAGTAGCTAGATGGTTGTCTTCTCCCCATTGTGCTATCATTGTCGGATCTTGTGAGCTGCCTAACATGATCAAGATCATCTATACGTAATTCTATATGTTGCGTTTGTTGGGATCCGATGAATAGAGAATACTTGTTATGTTGATTATCAAAGTTATGCTATGTGTTGTTTATGATCTTGCATGCTCTCCGTTACTAGTAGATGCTCTGGCCAAGTAGATGCTTGTAACTCCAAGAGGGAGTACTTATGCTCGATAGTGGGTTCATGCCTGCATTGACACAGGACGATGTGAGAAAGTTCTAAGGTTGTGTTGTGCTGTTGCCACTAGGGATAAAACATTGATGCTATGTCTAAGGATGTAGTTGTTGATTACATTACGCACCATACTTAATGCAATTGTCTGTTGCTTTGCAACTTAATACTGGAAGGGGTTCGGATGATAACCTGAAGGTGGACTTTTTAGGCATAGATGCAGTTGGATGGCGGTCTATGTACTTTGTCGTAATGCCCAATTAAATCTCACTATACTCATCATGATATGTATGTGCATTGTCATGCTCTCTTTATTTGTCAATTGCCCAACTGTAATTTGTTCACCCAACATGCTGTTCGTCTTATGGGAGAGACACCTCTAGTGAACTGTGGACCCCGGTCCAATTCTCTTTACTGAAATACAATCTACTGCAATACTTGTTCTCTTGTTTCTGCAAACAATCATCTTCCACACAATACGGTTAACTCTTTGTTACAGCAAGCCGGTGAGATTGACAACCTCACTGTTTCGTTGGGGCAAAGTACTTTGGTTGTGTTGTGCAGGTTCCACGTTGGCGCGGAATCCCTGGTGTTGCGCCGCACTACATCTCGCCGCCATCAACCTTCAACGTGCTTCTTGGCTCCTCCTGGTTCGATAAACCTTGGTTTCTTTCTGAGGGAAAACTTGCTGCTGTGCGCATCATACCTTCCTCTTGGGGTTGCCCAACGAACGTGTGAAATACACGCCATCTCTCAAACATTCTCCCCCTTGTATTTCACATCATACCTTCCTCTTGTATTTCACACGTTCGTTGGGCAACCCCAAGAGGAAGGTATGATGCGCACAGCAGCAAGTTTTTCCTCAGAAAGAAACCAAGGTTTATCGAACCAGGAGGAGCCAAGAAGCACGTTGAAGGTTGATGGCGGCGAGATGTAGTGCGGCGCAACACCAGGGATTCCGGCGCCAACGTGGAACCTGCACAACACAACCAAAGTACTTTGCCCCAACGAAACAAAGGAGGTTGTCAATCTCACCGGCTTGTCAGAACAAAGAGTTAACCGTATTGTGTGGAAGATGATTGTTTGCAGAAAACAAGAGAACAAGTATTGCAAAGAGATTGTATTTCAAGAAAGAGAATTGGACCGGGGTCCACAGTTCACTAGAGGTGTCTCTCCCATAAGACGAACAGCATGTTGGGTGAACAAATTACAGTTGGGCAATTGACAAATAAAGAGAGCATGACAATGCACATACATATCATGATGAGTATAGTGAGATTTAATTGGGCATTACGACAAAGTACATAGACCGCCATCCAACTGCATCTATGCCTAAAAAGTCCACCTTCAGTTATCATCCGAACCCCTTCAAAGTATTAAGTTGCAAAGCAAATGACAATTGCATTAAGTCTGGTGCGTAATGTAAACAACAACTACATCCTTAGACATAGCAACAATGTATAATCACAACTGGCAACAGCACAACACAACCTTAGAACTTTCTCACACATCGTCCTGTGTCAATGCAGCATGAACCCACTATCGAGCATAAGTACTCCCTCTTGGAGTTACAAGCATCTACTTGGCGAGCATCTACTAGTAACGGAGAGCATGCAAGATCATAAACAACACATAGCATAACTTTGATAATCAACATAACAAGTATTCTCTATTCATCGGATCCCAACAAACGCAACATATAGAATTACAGATAGATGATCTTGATCATGTTAGGCAGCTCACAAGATCCGACAATGATAGCACAATGGGGAGAAGACAACCATCTAGCTACTGCTATGGACCCATAGTCCAGGGGTAGACTACTCACACATCACACCGGAGGCGACCATGGCGGCGTAGAGTCCTCCGGGAGATGATTCCCCTCTCCGGCAGGGTGCCGGAGGCGATCTCCTGGATCCCCCGAGATGGGATCGGCGGCGGCGGCGTCTCCGGGAAGGTTTTCCGTATCGTGGTTCTCGTGATCGGGGTTTTCGTCACGGAGGCTATTTGTAGGCGGAAGGGCAGAGTCGGGGGCCAGACGAGGGGGCCACACCATAGGGCGGCGCGGGCCCCCCCTGGGCCGCGCCGCCACGTGGTGTCGCCACCTCGTGGCCCCACTTCGTGTGTTCTTCGGTCTTCTGGAAGCTCTGTGGAAAAATAGGCCCCTGGGCTTTGATTTCGTCCAATTCCGAGAATATTTCCTTACTAGGATTTCTGAAACCAAAAACAGCAGAAAACAGCAACTGGCACTTCGGCATCTTGTTAATAGGTTAGTTCCAGAAAATGCACGAATATGACATAAAGTGTGCATAAAACATGTAGATAACATCAATAATGTGGCATGGAACATAAGAAATTATCGATACGTCGGAGACGTATCAAACCTCACGTACAAGATTGATGAGCTTCAGGAGCTTGTTGAGAAGCTTGTCAGGAATTCATCACCACCATCGCCGAAGGAGTAATTCGTCATCGGTATTGGCATCCCCTTGGTTTGTTCCAAGCTTGGGGGAGTGCCGCGGTATCACATCATCACTGCCTTTTACTTTTTACTCTCAAGTACTGTCATATCATGAGTAGGGAAGTTATCATATAAGATGGGTTGCAGTGTGGAAGTATCTCTCCTTTAGTTGGTTGTCTATGTATCCCTTGGTGTGAGTTATCGTTATGGAATATTAATGAGAAGTCTTATCATTTACATATTGCACATCTTATTTTAGTTTGCAATCTCTATTATATGATTGATCTTGATTTTAGTACTGGTATCACTTTGGGAGCATTGAATAAATCTATTTGGTTTCGGCAAACTTAGCATTGGTCAATAGCAACAACACTTTGAGGTTTAATTAGAAAAGAGAAATACATGTAGTTGTTTCATTGTCTTTCTTTCTTGTTAGCTCATAGCTTATTATTCTGAAGTTAAAACTATTTGTGCTTACAAGGAAGATGCATGATTGTTTCTATCACATGTATATTTGTTTGTTTCCCTCGACTCTTATGCTTGCTAATTAACCTTGCTAGCCAAAGACTTGTACTGAGAGGGAATACTTCTCGTGCATCCAAACCTAAACCCAAACCTATGCCATTTGTGTCCACCATAACTACCTACTACATGGTATTTTCTGCCATTCCAAGTAAATACTTCGTGTGCTACCTTTAAACAATTCAAAATTTACTATCTCTTATTTGTGTCAATGTTTTATAGCTCATGAGGAAGTATGTGGTGTTTTATCTTTCAATCTTGTTGGGCAACTTTCACCAATGGACTAGTGGCTTCATCCGCTTATCCAATAATTTTGCAAAAAGAGCTGGCAATGGGATTCCCAGTCCCAAATTAATTAATCTAAATAGACAATCCTCCATGGTATGTGATTGATGGACGGCACCCGAAGGATTCGGTTAACCATGGCTTGTGTAAGCAAAGGTTGGGGGGAGTGTCATCATAATAAAACTAAAATAAAAAGGCACTCCTTCATGGTATGAGATTGTTGGCAGGCACCCGAGGATTCGGTTAGCCATGGTTTGTGAAAGAAAGGTTGGAAGGAGTGCCACACAAAATAAAAATAAAATGGGAGCCGCTCTTTGAAGGTTTGTCTGGCAAGGGGGTTAGAGTACCCGCTACCAGTCGTTGACAACAACAAACACCTCTCAAAATGTTACTTTTATTCTCTTTATATGATTTCAAAACTGAAAAAGCTCTAGCACATGATTTGATCCCTGCTTCCCTCTGCGAAGGGCCTGTCTTTTACTTTATGTTGAGTCAGTAAACCTATTTCCCTCCATCTTAAGCAAGCATTTGAGTTGTTGTGATCAAACCATTATATTGTGATTTGCTTCATCATGTCTTTTATTCTTCCTTGTTTAGAACAAGTTTTATCTAAATGAATATAGCTTTGCAAGTTATCAATGATCATGAGGAGACCATTATGATTGAGTATGCAAGTTGTGCAATATAAACTTTAACATGAGAGCGCTGCTCAATAGATAAGAATAACCTGTTAATTGTTCTCTGACCAAGAACGAAGTTTGCCATTACCAACTATGATTTCTTATGCACCTTTATTTGTGATTACCTTATACTTGTTTCAAGTTGAGTTATATGAGGAAGTTGTTTACTAGAATGTCTTGTGTGAATGAATATGATGCTTCTTGTTCGTATTTTATTTATCGACTCTTCACTCCATAAACATGTGGTCCTGTTTACCGAGTTCAGTTTCGCTTGGGGACAAGCGAAGTCTAAGCTTGGGGGGAGTTGATACGTCCAATTTGCATCACTATTTTATATCATAATTTGCTGTTATTCATTGATATATTTCATACTTGGACATAATACTTATGTTATTTCATCTATTTTGCATGTTTCATGATTATTGGAGGATCGAGCACCGGAGCCAGGATTCTGCTGGAAAAAGCACCGTCAGAATGCAATATTTCGGAAGATCAAGAGTTGACGGAAATTATACCAAAAATCCTATTTTTCCAGATGACGAAGTGAGCCAGAAGGGGGAGCTGAGGGGACCCGAGGTGGGCCCACCCCATAGGCCGGCGCGGCCCAAGGGCTGGCCACGCCGCCCTGTGAGGAGGGGGGCCCACAGCCCCTCTCGCCTCCTTTTCTTCGCGAACTCCTTCGTCCCGAAGACCTAAGCTCCAGAGGGTACCTCGCGAAGAGTTACAGCCGCCTCTGCGGGGCGGAGAACACCAGAGAGAAAAGAGCTCTCCGGCGGGCTGAGATCCGCCGGGGAAATTCCCTCCCGGAGGGGGAAATCGACGCCATCGTCACCGCCATCAAGTTGGACATCATCTCCATCACCATCATCATCATCTTCATCATCATCACCGCCGTCTCCACCGCTGCACATCGTCACCGCTGTAGCAATTTGGGTTTGATCTTGATTGTTTGATAGGGGAAACTCTCCCGGTGTTGATTTCTACTTGTTATTGATGCTATTGAGTGAAACCGTTGAACCAAGGTTTATGTTCAGATTGTTATTCATCATCATATCACCTCTGATCATGTTCCATATGATGTCTCGTGAGTAGTTCGTTTAGTTCTTGAGGACATGGGTGAAGTCTAAATATTAGTAGTGAAGTATGGTTGAGTAATATTCAATGTTATGATATTTAAGTTGTGGTGTTATTCTTCTAGTGGTGTCGTGTGAACGTCGACTACACGACACTTCACCTTTATGGGCCTAGGGGAATGCATCTTGTACTCGTTTGCCAATTGCGGGGTTGCCGGAGTGACAGAAACCTAAGCCCCCGTTGGTATATCGATGCAGGAGGGATAGCAGGATCTCAGAGTTTAAGGCTGTGGTTAGATTTATCTTAATTACTTTCTTGTAGTTGCGGATGCTTGCAAGGGGTATAATAACAAGTATGTATTAGTCCTAGGAGGGGCGGTACATTAGCACAGGTTCACCCACACAACACTTATCAAAACAATGAAGATTAATTAGCCGTATGTAGCGAAAGCACTAGACTAAAATCCTGTGTGTCCTCGAGAACGTTTGGTCATTATAAGTAAACAAACCGGCTTGTCCTTTGTGCTAAAAAGGATTGGGCCACTCGCTGCAATTGTTACTCTCGCACGTTACTTACTCGTACTTTATTCATCTGCTACATCAAAACCCCCTGAATACTTGTCTGTGAGCATTTACAGTGAATCCTTCATCGAAACTGCTTGTCAACACCTTCTGCTCCTCGTTGGGATCGACATTCTTACTTATCGAAGATACTACGATACACCCCCTATACTTGTGGGTCATCACTAAGCGTGCGGGAGCGTTGGAGGAGAGAGGGGGCGGCTAGGGTTTGGGAGGGGGTGGCCGGCCACTAAGGGGGTGCGGCCAGGCTGTGGTCTTGGGGTGGCCGGCCCCCTCCCCTTGGCCCCTCATTATATAGGTGGAAGCCCCAAGTGTTGGACTACAAGTCTTCGAATAAGACCCGAACCCAAAACCTTCCATGTGATAGGGAAACCTACCCAAGGTGGGAATCCCACTTGGGGTGGGATTCCCCCCTTCCATGTGGGGGGTTGGCCGACCACCTTGGTGGAGCCCAAGGTGGACTCCCCCCTCCTAGGGTTGGCCGGCCATGGGAGGTGGAGTCCCCCCGGGACTCCGCCTTCCTTAGTGATTTCTTCCGGACTTTCTAGAACCTTCTAGAACCTTCCGTAGAACCTTCCGGATCATTTTAAATCTTATAAAATGACTTCCTATATATGAATCTTTTTCTCCGGACCATTCCGGAACTCCTCGTGATGTCCGGGATCCCATCCGGGACTTCGAACAAATCTTCAAACTCCATTCCATATTCAAGTTCTACCATTTCAACATCAAACCTTAAGTGTGTCACCCTACGGTTCGTGAACTATGTGGACATGGTTGAGTACTCTCTCCGCCCAATAACCAATAGCGGGATCTGAAGATCCATAATGGCTCCCACATATTCAACGATGACTTTTAGTGATCGAATGAACCATTCACATACGATACCAATTCCCTTTGTCACGTGATATTTTACTTGTCCGAGGTTTGATCATCGGTATCACTCTATACCTTGTTCAACCTCGTCTCCTGACAAGTACTCTTTACTCGTACCGTGGTATGTGGTCTCTTATGAACTTATTCATATGCTTGCAAGACATTAGACGACATTCCACCGAGAGGGCCCAGAGTATATCTATCCGTCATCGGGATGGACAAATCCCACTGTTGATCCATATGCCTCAACTCATACTTTCCGGATACTTAATCCCACCTTTATAACCACCCATTTACGCAGTGGCGTTTGATGTAATCAAAGTACCTTTCCGGTATAAGTGATTTATATGATCTCATGGTCATAAGGATTAGGTAACTATGTATCGAAAGCTTATAGCAAATAACTTAATGACGTGATCTTATGCTACGCTTAATTGGGTGTGTCCATTACATCATTCATACAATGATATAACCCTGTTATTAATAACATCCAATGTTCATGATTATGAAACTAATCATCCATTAATCAACAAGCTAGTTAAGAGGCATACTAGGGACTCTTTGTTGTTTACATATCACACATGTATCAATGTTTTGGTTAATACAATTATAGCATGGTATATAAACATTTATCATAAACATAAAGATATATAATAACCACTTTTATTATTGCCTCTTGGGCATATCTCCTTCATTTATTATATTTGATTACTTGTTTTATTGTTTATTGTAATTTAATTTGAAAACAATCCTCGCAAACATTTTTATTCATATGCTACAATGGTTTATGTGTTAAAAAAGTAATTTAAATGTTTGGGGGCGGCGTTTGGGGGACGCGGCTGGGGAGCGACGTCCCCCAAAGGCGGCACGAACAAAACACGTCCCCCAAACGCTCAATCCGGCGCGGTTTGGGGGACGCTTTGGGGGACGCGACTGGAGATGCTCTCATTACTCATTTCAGTGGTGATATGCTCTCTTGTAAGGCTCCAACTGTCAAGCAGTGTAACGAGCACAGTCCAAGATACATGCCAGCTAGGTCGCGCCATATTATTTTTTAAACGGGAGCAAAAACTTTGCTCCAATCTATTATTTAAGATGGAGTTTGAAAAAATAAAAAGTAGAAGATAAAATCACAAGGCAATTTGTCTCACGGCATCAGGTCACTGAAACGTTTGGTTTGGTACCTGCCATCACCCAAAGTTTAGTTTATCTCTTAATCTTGTTGAGGATGGCTAAAGGAGGGGCGTGCTTGTTATGGAAGACGCCTGCATTGCGCTAGTTCCAAAATTTTCATGAAGTAAGCAAAGCAAGATTCAGAGTTGATCCATACGCCATCTTAATCCACCATTCATAAGGTCGGCCATTGTTGAATATAAAGAGCATCAAGCCAGACCCAATCTTTGATGAAACCCCAAATGAGCATGGTGTAGCGGCAATTAGCATATGGGGCAAACTCCACAATCCGGTCATCCACGTTTTTCTAACCGGTCGGCCATCCAAAGCCTGTTTTTTTTACGACGAACCAAACATATAATTTTATAGTTGGTGGTGCCTAAACCTTCCACACTGTTTCATTCATGTTGGTACATGTGACCCCAAGGAATTACGCCTTGTAGGCCGCTGCCATCATGTATTCCCCATTTGAGGATAGCTTCCAAGTTATGTTGTCCTACACTTTGCTCTCGAGTTGGACATGAGTAAGTTGCATCCAAAGCTTGGCGTATTGAGCGGCGTGGTTGAAGGAGATAACTTCATTCATGTTGATCTTGCCAATCCAAGCATTGTTCTTCATGGTTTTCTTGATACTCCATGGCTTCGATCTCTTGGATATCAAGAAAATTAGAAGGGAAATGTCCTTCTAAGCCTTGCCATGTAGCCAAGGAGCCTCCCAAAAGGGAGTTGTTTGCTCATTGCCGGCCTTGATGGAGGTGGTGACATGGGCATACCCTTCGGGTATCCATTATTAGTATACCTGGCTCGGCCCAATATGGTGAAGACTCAATATGGAGAAGGCCCAACAAGGCAACCCGAAGAAGTAGTCGACTAGGACTCTTGTAAAACCCTAGATTGGTTGCATATATGAAGCTAGCCAGGGCACCCGAAATAGAGAGGACAACAGATAGACAGAATATAGACAGCATAGCTCCGCCTAGGGCGGCACCCTGTAAACACATCTATGATCATATACTGGATTGCTAGCAGCACGTAGGGATCCTCCACCGAGGGGATCCGAAGCTGGGTACGTCGTGTGCCTAATCTCGCTCCCGGAATCTCCATCGTCGCTCTCTCCCGAAACCCAAGTCTACAATACGTAGGCATTGCCAAGGTGTTCCCTCGTCAGGTGGTGGTATAGAATAAGCTCATGTCCTCGGGGGTGCAAGGATTTTCGGAAGCCATCGAAATTTTATTGTTATGATTTGACTCTAGCCATGGCCAACTCAATCTTAGTGCCCTTGCAAACTTATCATTGTGGAGGACACCAAGGCCTCCGAGCACCTTGGGACGACACACCGTTTCCCGATTTACTTTGCATTGTACGCTGGTGGTTTTGTCCTTAACTGACAAAAACAAAGGCCCTCTATAACTTGTTGATATAAGCAATGGTGCCCGGAGGTACAATAACGAGTGTCAAGTGATAGATGGCTTGGGGGTATAATCACCGATGTAACTAGAGCGGTGTGACCGGCTGTGGTGACTATATTTCCATCCGAAGTTACTAATTTCCGGGCGACCTTGCTTTTAAGACGTTGAAAAATCACTCTTAGCCAAGAAAAAGAATAGAACTAAACCAATTTCCATGCCTAACCGGCCGGGTCGGCATCAAGTGATAGATGGTTTGGGGGTATAATAACCGATGTAACCAGAGCGGTGTGACCGGCTGTGATGACTATATTTCCATTTCAAGTTACTAAATTCCGGGCGATGTTGTTCTTCAGACGTTGAAAATTCACTCTCAGATCGAGAAAAGTAAAAAGAACTAAACCAATTTCCATGCCTAACTGGCTGGGTCGGCATCAACATAAAACTATACGTCTCCAGATACCCAAATTTGCACAGCATAGGCTGAAAAATGTGCAACTTGGTTGAATGATTAAGCCTGAATATTTTTAAAAATTTAAACCGAGAACGAGTGTAAGGAGCAGACAGGCTTTGCCGTGGTGCTGTCCGAATGGCACGCAGAGCACTCAATTTGTAACGTTCTTGTGTACCACAACGGTGTGCCGATCTAATCTAGCGGCCGGCAGATTCAGACTTGACACACGAGTAATGGCTCATGTGAACTGGATCATACACCGAACCCTCCCGCCTCCGTGCATGAATAGACAGCGATTGCCGTTTCTCAACTTGGTATTGAAGGGACAAGTAGGCATCTGCACAGTGGTCGATTGCCACTGCGGTTCTCGTTTTGGACGGTGATCTGCCTCTCCTCCGGGAAGAAATGAGCGGCAATGCGTTCATGGGGGTACTTGTGTTTCCCTTCGGAGACACATGGCATGTCCCGTGCAGCACGGTGACCGACGCTCGTGTGTACTCCAGAGGTCCAGGTTATTAGCTTCGTGTTAAGTACACTCCTATGGATTATGCTCTAAGACCATGGGAGAGGCGATACGTAGACCGAGCTACACGTAGGCTTTTTTTTGAATCTATGAAAATTTTATTTTGGACATGTCAATTTTTTTTGAAAAAATGTCCATGATATAGATAATATTGTAATCTACGAATGTGCAAATTTTCAGAATGAAATATGTTATATTTTGAACTCAACAAAATTAACAAATCTTGATTTTATCATTGGTGAATAGTAATAAACTGTACACTATAATCTAGATTTTGTCATTTTGTGAGCATTTTTACTGAGGGAAAATACACCCTATTTCAATCCAAAAATTTACACAATGATAGATTCCAACATTCTCTATATCTCTATGTATTTTTTTCAAAATTTTCTAGAACTACAAAATCAAAAGTTTAAAAAAATTGAGAAAGAAGGAAACCGGGCTACATGTAGCCTAGGCAACAAAAGAGGTTTTCCCTAAGAGCATGCCCTATGGTGATGCGATTCAAGTAAAAGAACAAATTGACCGATTCCGCTGCTATGTATTGAGCCGCTTGTGACAATAAATGTGGACCCCATTTTCTATATCCTTGCAGTTGAACCAAACCAATTTTCGTGTCGCTTCTTTTATCAAACAACAAAGATCATGCTCTACTTTTTTTCGATAAAGGGAATATATTAATATCAAAACGATACCAAATACACCCAGCCTCTGCAACAACGCACCACCCTAATGGCACTACGGATGCACACAGCCAAAAAGAAGAAAAGAAAACTAAGAAACAAAAGTCCCGCTACAGTATCTCGAGCCTAACAACAGCAATACATCCACCGCCAAGACAACACCTGAAATACAGAATCTCCAAAAACGACGCCTCCAAGAAGGGAACAGTGCGCGAACACCATCGTCGCCCGATCAACGATCTTAGGTTTTCACCCTGAAGATAGTCCCCGCTCTCAAAACAATGCCTCCAACAAGGTCATTTCCAGGCACAACCAGTTAAGGCCAGACCTTGGATTTTCACCCTGAAAGGTAGGACTCTGAAATTCACCTGTGTTGTCGCCTCCACTTACATACCGCTGCTGTGAAGCCCGGAACACCAAGCAAGTCCCTCAACAACGCGGAGACTTGAACCTCCCTTAGCTAGTCCTCCCCTCCGGCCTTCATGAACTTCTCTTCTTTCGACATGGATCCATAGTCACTTGATGGCAACACAGAAAAAGAGCTTCGCGCCGCTCCCTCCAGAACCAATCGGTCGGAACAAAAGCATGGGTGTGCACGACCGAATACCACCGATCCAGCAAACTCCAGGCAAAAAACACTGTTACATTCGCCGGCGGAGCCTTCCGGAACTCAACACTCCGGCTAGATCACGAGTCCAGGCCTCCGGTAGGTCTTCCTCTTCACGCAAGAGAGACCCTAGGACCACCGCCTTTATTCAGGTCGGACCCCCACGTCGGCGACCATCCCGGGCTGGCCACTCCAACCCTCCACCGGCGACTCCGTCGCCGGCTTCCAAGCATTATCATCTCGCCGCCGGAACGCGGTGATAGATCGATAGATCCACCACCACCAACCGCAGGCCAACCCTCTCCGGCGAAGAAGAGGGCCACCTCCACCATCTTACCCAAGGCTGCTGCCCCGGGCGACCTCGTGTCGCGGGTGAAGCCCGAGATCGCCTTCACTCACCGGCGAGAAGCGGGGGGAAATTGGCGCAGGCCATGAGCCTGGCCGCCGCCCACCACCAGCCCCTGTCGGAGTGCTGCGGAGAGCCGACGGGAGGAGAGAGGCCGCAGCGCTGGCCGCCGCCGCCCATCCCAACCGCGCCGGCCGAGGGAGAGCCAACGGGAGAAGGGGGCGCAGCGCAGGCCGCCGCCGCCCAACCCCTCCGCGCGCCCGCCATGCGTCGAGGAAGGGGATCCGGCCGCCGTCCACCAGGCGTCGACGAGGAAGGGCCCCCGCCGCCGCCACGCCCCGAGGGTCTTTGCCCCGACGGCGCTAAAGGCGGCGGCGGCGGCGTTTAGGGCTGGGGAGTTACGGGAGGGCTGTATCGAGCCGCATCATAGGAATCTCTAAACCACTTTTCCTGCACATAGTGGTTAGTTTAAAGATACACAATCTAGTATATCTTCTTTGCTTGCTGCCAAGTTGTTAAAGTTTTGTTGTCTCACGCCCTTCAGGTCGCCCATGAGAGTAAGAGTAATTTTCTGAAACAAGGAAAAAAACTCATCATTTTTATTGATTAAGGTGAAGTTTCAAGAGGTCTTACAAACCAAGTCTCGACAAAACAGTCAAGGACAAAATACAAATTAACCTGATCTCGTGGCATAATGTTAGTAATTGCCTTAGCCCCGACTAAACTCCACATCTTCGCCTCATCTTTGATCTTTGACTTGTTCATAAACACCCAGTTTTTTTTTTCCTTTGAAACTTTCCATGAGACAAGCATTGCGATGGAAGCTAGGGCCTTCCTTGATTGTCTCCACTTGTGAATAGCCCCTCTCCACCAACCTTTCACACTTTGAAAAGTGACCCAATCTTGTGGTTGAATATCAATGCGACCAAGCCGTGCCTTTAGAGATAACCAAATGCAAATAGTGAAATGGCATTTTAAAAGGAGGTGCATGGCCGATTCTTGCATCAGAGTAATAACTGGTCGTGGCGCTCACTCTAAGAAATGTGTTCACTACTGGTTGCAATTTAGTACTTTAAAATTGATCCTCCTATTACGAAATTATTATAGTTTCGTGGAAATTCTCAACTCTGATAATCAGCTTTGAGTTCAGTGTGAATAGTCTAACTTAGTCAGTGTAATTAGTATACTTACTATTTTTTTATCCTACAATCAACACAGCGTCTGTAGTCCAACGGTTAGGATAATTGCCTTCCAAGCAATAGACCCGGGTTCGACTCCCGGCAGACGCATGTTTATATCACTTTCTCTTGTTTTACTATACCACATGCATAGCAATCGAGCTCACTGTCCAGTTCTTTTGTTCCTCTCATTTTTTCCTTCAGTTTGATCGTCGTTCTGGCTATGTTTGCTTTTTTTTTCCTTCAATTTGATCGCCGTGGTTGGCTTTTTTTTGCTTCTTCGAACCAGAAGGACAAAATGCACTGTAATCTCTTGTTTTACTGTACCACATGCATAGCAATCGAGCTCACTGTCCAGTTCTTTTGTTCCTCTCATTTTTTCCTTCAGTTTGATCGTCGTTTTGGCTATGTTTGCTTTTTTTTCCTTCAATTTGATCGCCGTGGTTGGCTTTTTTTTGCTTCTTCGAACCAGAAGGACAAAATGCACTGTAATCTCTTTCTCTTGTTTTACTGTACCACATGTTTATATCACTTTCTCTTGTTTTACTGTACCACATGCATAGCAATCGAGCTCATTGTCCAGTTCTTTTGTTCCTCTCATTTTTTCCTTCAGTTTGATCGTCGTTTTGGCTATGTTTGCTTTTTTTTCCTTCAATTTGATCGCCGTGGTTGGCTTTTTTTTGCTTCTTCGAACCAGAAGGACAAAATGCACTGTAATCTCTTGTTTTACTGTACCACATGCATAGCAATCGAGCTCACTGTCCAGTTCTTTTGTTCCTCTCATTTTTTCCTTCAGTTTGATCGTCGTTTTGGCTATGTTTGCTTTTTTTTCCTTCAATTTGATCGCCGTGGTTGGCTTTTTTTTGCTTATTCGAACAAGACGGACTAAATGCACTGTAAGCTCTTGGTTTACTGTACCACATGCATAGCAATCGAGCTCACTGTCCAGTTCTTTTGTTCCTCTCATTTTTTCCTTCAGTTTGATCGTCGTTTTGGCTATGTTTGCTTTTTTTTCCTTCAATTTGATCGCCGTGGTTGGCTTTTTTTTTTGCTTCTTCGAACCAGAAGGACAAAATGCACTGTAATCCGTGCAACTCGGTGACCAAAAATATCTATCCATCCACCTCAAAACTCCTGAGACGAACAATCTGCCAGAAAAGCGTGCCGGATCATGTGCCTGATCTCGCCGGCAACCCGCATGTTCGTGCAGCGTGATCTCGCTCCCGGCATGGCTCGCCGCGCCTCAGCCGGGACGAGCCGTCGCCCACGCGAGGCGCGCGCAGCGCGCTGCGCGATTCCTGGCCGCAGAAGCGGGTGGCCCTGGACGATGCTGTGGGCGCCATGGACGATGCCGTGGGCCGCTGCCGATCAAATTCTTGACGCCGGAGGTGTCCACTGGGGCAGCTTCCATCGCTGTCTGAACCCCTCTCTAGGTCTCTATCCACTCACCTATCCTTGATCTCAGCCTCTTATCCAGTTTATCCGGGGTGTAAACTCTGCTAATCCGCCATTGCTGTTGCCGAATGATTGAGTTCAAATCCACGAGCGGTCAAGCACATGAGGATGGATCGACGCCCATGCGGCGGTGCCTCCGTCCCTGGACAATTGTACACGAGCTGAATTCGCCATGGATGCCGCTTGTGGGCTGTGGGGTCGCACCCATTTGTATTGTCCAGTTGTCGCCGCCGCTGCAGAGCGTGCAACTTGGCTTTGAGAACGAATCGATCGCGAGGGAGCAGGCGTTGGATCGCTGTGACGCGAACACACGACAGCCACAGGTTCTTAATTCTGAAGCGGGTTATCCATGTCCGCCATGACTATACCCTTCGCATCGAGCGTGGCCGCATCTTGTGTTCATCATCAGAAACTTTCAGCAAGTCCTTGACGATGTTTTTTTTCCGGTAAAGAAATTAATCCCACTAACAAATTTTGCCAGTTTGTTTCAATCCGCAGGTTGTCATGAGTATACCGAATTACTTTACTGTTATGTCTGTGTTAATTGGTTTTTGCCCTGTGATTAATAATCGAGACCAACCCACAAGCTCAGATATTCAGTTTGTCACTTCAAAAGCACACATAACTACTCAACAAGAAACGATATGAGAGCCCAACTTGAGACCATTCGAGTGTCCATATTAGCCGCATATGTCATCTCAAGTGGACTCATCCTAACGAGAAAGCTACAGGCCTGAGAACACTCATGTGCCAGTGTTCCTTGGTCATCAACACACACGAAACAGAACAAATTAATTCCACTTCAGGAGGTTTAACAACTGACAGCACGCAGAAAAATATACTAGTTCTCCACTACTATATATAGCAACAGCATTGTTGAGCTGCTGCAAACTGCAACACAAAGCTAGCCACCACTCACCCACACTCACACTGACACTAGCTACCTAGTTTGACGGCTGAAGCAAATACTGCAAAGTACACTTCCTCTAGTACAAGTAGCTAAGCTGCTAGCACCATTTTCGAGCGAGGTGAATGTCATTGCCATGGGCGGGAAGCTGCAGCAGCTGATGTCGAGGCTCCACCTGGCCAAGGGCGGAGGCGGGAGGGGCGGCGCCGCCGTGCCGAGGGGCCACTTCGCGGTGTACGTTGGCGAGTCCAGGGCGCGCTTCGTGGTGCCCACGGCGTACCTCAGGCACCCGGCGTTCGTGGCGCTGCTGGAGAGCGTGGAGGAGGAGTTCGGCTTCGACCACCACGGCGGCTCCGGAATCACCATACCGTGCTCCGAGAGCGACTTCGTCGAGCTCGTCGGCAGCCTGGGCTCGTCGTCACCGTCGTCGTGGCGGCATTGATTGCGTTTCTTCCTCGCCGTCGACGAGGAGATCTTGTTCATTTTCCTTTTTTTCGTGGCAGTGGCACTATGTACATAGCTGTCTTTTACCGTCGTGGCAAGTCTGCATGCATGCGCCAATGTTCTAAATTCAGGCATTCTGGAGCAGCTAGTAGAATGCTTTTTTATTACGACGGGCCATGTTTCGATCCGATGGATCTGATCCGTATTTAAGTCCAAATATAGGATAGATGGATTTAAAATGATATTTGAATTTCATGGGGATCAACCGAAATTTTGTCTAAAACTGGAACACTGAGTTCGGTATGAACTAGTAAAAAAAGGAATTTATTTTTGTTTCAAGCTGGGGTTAGAAATAATTGCTCATTAAGAATAACATTAACACATGTGCTGATCACGTGCACCTAATCATCATCAATATATGGTGATTAGAGTAACTTACGGGTACATGAAGAATTTTACATGTCTGCTTAATGCAGGCATGGTGTAACCCATGATGTGGTCGAAGAAGATGTGCAGCAGTGCCGACGACACTACCCTCCTGGTATGTCTTAGCCTCTCTTAGCACCTCAATTGTATCTAGGTTCTGGACATGACTTTTTATGTAGATTGTTAGTTTACACCAGAGGAGTCATTTCCCTTTTATACTTATTAGGCGCTAAGGAGATGGGACGGGGACCAAGTTGTTAATATTTGTTGCCTCCAATTAGGGCGAGTACGTGGGATTCTCCATTTTCTTTTAGTTTGTTACAAGTGACATATCAAACTCCAACATTCTCCTTCCTTGATTGAAAGGTTAACAAACATCATAGATATCACTCTTAATAAAAATAATATACCAAAATAAAGTGTTGCAATGGCCAATGAAATGTCATTGAACCTCTTTATACACAATACATCATTATATCGAAATGGAAAACATAAGACTTCATCAGAGTTGGTTTATTTGGCGGTCCTTATATCCAGGATCAAAAGGCCTCCCATCAACCCACGCCTGCAGCATAATCATGAAATGAGTGATAAGCCTCCGGGAAACTGATCTGTAGAACATACAAATTGTATGTATGTGCTTAACGTTAAAAACTTGATCTGAATTCTATCTTTCACAACATGAAACATAGTGTCAATGATCTTGGCAACACCATTTAACTTGTTACTCACATGGACGACCACATCTCATAACGTAGTGAGTGAGATTTAAAATGTTTCTACAACCTTAAGTACGGGAATAACCTTTTGACATACTACATGCCCGGTGGCATCTTAACATGTCACATAATAGTTTGCATCATTATGATGCCATCAATGCCATTTTGAAGCTTTTCCACCATATAACTCCACATGCGAGGGTGAGGATTTAATATTAAGTGGAAACCTTAATATCTACACACCTCACAAAAACAATGTCTAATAACCCATAATATTGAGGATACCATATTTCTTATTTGTGAGCATGCATACTTTATTGCCTTGCATGTTGAAATGACAAGATGTCGCCTAGAGGAGGTGGGGGTAAATAAGTGTTTTAAAAATAATTACGAATTTGTCTGGTAAGAATGAAGAATTAAACTAATATTTATTCTACAAGTGCAAAACCTAAATAAGTTAGGTTTAACTAGGTGCACCAACAAAAACTTAAACTAACCATGATAGTACAAGATATATATATATATATATATATATATATATATATATATATATATATATTCTACCGCAAACCCATCTTTAGGAAAGAAATCTCCACATAAACATTTTTAGACCTTATGTTGAAGCCACCACGATGCTAGACAACGCCACCACCCTACACATGTCCAACATGTCTCCGTTGAAACCCTGTTGCGCGACGCTGATGCATGTAAAATGCATACATGAACTTTGTAGTTTATTGTGTCAAGATCATTATTATTATGCAACTTTATTATATTTATTTCTACTAACCTATTAATAGTTGTAAAAGTGCACAATTCTTGTTTTATACTATTTTGTGTATAAATAAGGAAAATATGGAAGGATCCCGGTTATTATGGTGAAATCTCGAGTTTCCTCAAATCTACCCCTGCAGAACACTTTTCAAAATATGACACGTAAATCTCCGAAGACAACGTCCAATGAAAAAGTTGGTAACACAAAGTTGTAGGAAATTTTCTGAGCATGCTTCTAGATAAAAAAAATCGTCCCAAACGGACAACATAAGCTCATTTGAAGCCCAATTATTGCGGTGTCTAGATGCAATTTCGGGATTCCAAAAGTTGGTGAAGTGATTGATACAAACTATTGCCATACTTGATGGCATTGGCCAAGCCACAACTTTATGAACTCATAAAGGACAGATGGGGGGTCCTAGGAAGGTTCCAGAGGTATCCAAGAACTCTTGGATCAAAGGGGCATCAATCCCATGGCCTATGTTGCATCTCCACATCTATATATTGAGGGGAAACCCTATTTTTGCAAGAAGTCCCCCATAGCCATGAAATTCTTCCTCCTCGGAAACCGCCAAGGAGGGGAATATTATCCTAAAGATCAACACCATGGCCAAAGAAGAAGAAGGGGCAAGGTGCCTCCGCCCCTAGGGAAGCCACCGCCCTAGGAGGGGCGTCAAGGCACCGCTGCCTCCTCCATGTCGGCGTCGCCTCTCCCCCATGGGGAGGCACATCTCCATCACCATCTACAACAACATACCATCATCTCCCACTGTAATCTCTTGGCAAACATGATTTATGATGCAATATATTGTTTTCCCATGACCTATTGTATATCTATGTTGATGTTTGAGTAGTGACTTGTTTATGGAAATTATGATATAGTTTGTCGTTGGTTGCATACAAGTATATGTTATCTTCTCTGATGATCTTGTTGTACTAACATATGAGTGAACACATATGTTACGGATTCACAAGGTTGTCACATTTGCATGTTGATAGGATGAGGGATAGCCAGAGTTTGACATAAACCGAATCCAAAGTCTTAGAGATACATGTTGTATTAATTCATGGTTAATCAACGGGGGTATTGTCATGTGGACCTTAGATCTAAATGTGGTGGCTGGCCTTGGGATCAATCACTACGGGGTGCATTTGCTCATGTATATGGTTGCACCTATTCATGGCTCCTCCTTAGAAGAAACAATAAAAAAGACTATCTCTATGCTTCACTGATTGTGACAACCAACCAAATGAAATACTCCCTCCGGTCCTAAAAAAGAGTCGGAAGGGACATTTTGCAGAAGCATCCTTGCATTTGTTTGTATCTTAACCCGCACTCCACCCTATCCTCTTGGTCAAACTTCCCGGAACGCAAGCATACCACTCCATCGTGCTCCTTTCTCCTCCACCCAACCAAACCCTCACAATAGCGCCGGCGGCGGCGTCCCACATGAACCACGCCGGTGGAGGCGCCCCACCTGAACCGCGTCGGCGCTGGGCTTGCTCGCCGACCTGCGCATGCATCCCGCGTGGCACTCCATCGAGCTTGCATGGCCGCGTCTCCGTCCTTCGATTATCCCCACGCTCCATGATCCACGCCGTCCTTCAACCTGTTGCCGGATACTGGTGGCAGCCCAGGTGCCTGGCCGGCGATGGAGAGCCACCCTGAGTCCCTAACCCAGTCTCCTCCCGATCTGAGCGCATATCGACGGGTTTCTGGCATCTTCCGTGACCAGACAATCCACAGGGTCTTTTTCTGATTATATAAGGGTTTAATTGTAAAACGTAATTACACTAACCATCGGACACTTTTTTCGGATCGGAGGGAGTAGCAATTTGCTTAAGCACTTGCTCCCTCGGGTTATCCACCTCCACTTCACTAGCTCCATTTTACTTGCACTAGTTTACCTATAGTATTTGCATCCAAAAACTTTATTCTTTTCTAGTTAGTACAAAAAAACAACCACACACACTATAGTTCCTAGCTTTGCATAGAAGGCCATATAAGTAGGTTATAGGTATTTACAGAATATATAGTTTACCTTCAGCTTCTTGTGGGTTCGACACTCAAATACTTATCAAATTGTACTACGGTGATCCCTTCCACTTGGGGGTTATCACACGCCACCGAGACTCGTCGTAGTCGATGCACTAGAAACAACTCGGCTTCTTCATGAAACCATCCATTGGTCGCTCTCTGTGATGCACGCCTCCAGATTGATATCCCCAAGGGGGCACGACATAGCAGCATCGCCATCATTAGATCCATGAATATGTGGTTTTCACTGGAGGGTAACAGAAGGAGCTGCGAGCTTCGGCTCAATGATGCCTTCAAGAACGCAAAATATGTCGCCATCACCGCCTCCGGCCAAAGGTCGAAACATAGGATTTTCACCCGGATGTGCCACACCATGTATCCGTCCAGCAGCTTGTGCATCAGGAGCGACCAAGACGAGCACCTCCAGCGGAAGGAGGAGGCCACACCATGTCCACTTTCCTGTCGACGAGACCTCTCCGGCCACCACCACATAGAGGCAAGACGCCACAGGAACGGACGAGGGATAGGGGACCCACCGACCACCACCAAGCGTGACTGCGTCGCCTAGTGCGCTAGATCTACACGCGCGTGGTCGCCCCCACCACTAGCCGTTGAGCACCGCCCGACCACTGTATCATGTTGCCATGGCGATCTGCCTGCAGGTTCATCACGCCACCTCCACCGTCTGCCGCGTCGCCGCTAGAGCCCAAGCCCAAGTTGGACCACGCTGAGACCATGGACGAGAGGATGAAAAGGATCCTCCGCCGGCCAGGCTTCGCCTGGTCGTGCCTTGTGGCGGCAGCGAGGAGGAGGGATGGGGTGTTGGCGACAAACAAGATTAGGGTTCCCTCTCGGTGGCCACACAGGGGCGATGCATGAGGGATGAGAGGGAGATGGCTCCGCTCTTGACATTAAGTAGCAAATCATAAAAATATCAGTTGCAACCTATGTTGCAATTCAAGGTTAGCACAAATCACGACGCAATTCCATGGACTAATTTTTACTTTAGATGGGGTCTTGTGAAATAAAAGTTGGTTTTGGGTTGCGTTTTTGCAATAATTCGGGTTTCATTACTTGTCACATCAGCAAATGTGAAGTAGCTCCAGTGATCGGTGTGTATTCGGGGAGCCTAAGGGCCTGTTTGGTAGCATGGGCCGAAAATCTGCACCACTGCGCCAGGGAGAAGAACCCCCCCTCCCACATGTGAATTCCAGATGGGCCACAGGTTAGAAAATCCCTTTTGTTTGGTAACCCGTGAAGCCATTTTCTGCACCGGATAGGGAAGCTAGCCCCCATTGTTTGGTTGCCTACAGAAACGCTTTTCTGCCCAAGTGGTGCAACGCACACCTTGTTTGGTTGCAGACATGAACGTGTTGTGGTAACCCTTACCATTTGAGTGGTGAGGTTACCCAGTAATGCAAACTGCATAACAACACATTTAGCAACATTTAGTTCATCAAAAGATGTTGATAGTACACATCAACTAGTTATCGTATGGGGCGATGCATTACGAGTAAAGCAACTGTAGTTCATGATGCTGATGATGGCTACTAGCAACACCAAAAAGGTCTTGATACGTTGGGATTCCAAGTGCAGAGTGTTGTATCAGCAGAGTATCTTCCCCACAAGGGTGACTCGAGGGTTTATAACGAACCCTCGGGGAACAGGACAAAGAGTATTCTCTTCTCTCTTCTTCTAGCAATCCTGCAAGTAAAATAAAAGCCTTGTGTCCCCAACTCCACTGTGTGGTTGTCAAGCACAAGGTTTCGCGTAAGTAAATAAATACAAGTAAAAATAAAGTGAATAAAACTAGATGAAATAAACTAACTAAGTAAAAACTGTAAAGGGGTTGATTGTTTTTGGTGTTTTAGATGTAAATAAGAAAGGTAAATATTTTTGTATTTTTGGATTAAAATAGTGCAGTAAATAGAAAACAAGATAAAGGCAATATAAAGGTGTTTCTTATGATAAAAAGTGGAGCGGGGTTTATGGGTTCACTTGATTATATTCCCTCTTTTAATTTGTAGTGGACAAATAGTAATTCATCAATGAGATATGAAGATGCAAAATAATAATATGAGTAAGATAAGCATTCGTATGGGCATCACGTCCTCACATAAAGATGATGCATGCAACACATCTCTCTTATACTCCACAAGGGAAAACTCCATGCAATCTTGTATTAAGAATTAACAGAGCATGTCAATAAGTAATTTGACATGATGTTTGAATATCAAATGTGCTACCTTGAACCAACAAGATCATCACTACTGTCACGTGACGAATATAGCACATGCATTCACTTTATCCCTAGTGAGGTAAAAAAAGAAAATGCAAAGCAATAATATATCATGGATTTATTGTCACTATCCAATCACTAAAATCATGCTACTCCATCTAATACACACATCATCCCACACACGCTCTTGCATAGATGTTGGATCAGAGCAAATATTTAAGAACGGGGTACATAATATGCATCTATCAATACATATTACACATAATACGATCAGATCTCATAGAATATCTACCACATAGGTATTACAAATATGGCCATGTCATGTGAGGCAGCTCATATGGCACTAAGAACTATGAAGAACATGCGAGAAATAGATCAAGCTACTGCCACATACTCATAGTCTACAGATGGACTATTCTCCCTTGATCATGGTGATGATGATGAAGACGTTGGAGAAGGTGGAGATCCCTCCGACGGTGATCCCGGTGGAGTTTCTCCTTCAATTTTCTCTGTTGCAGCCTCCGTTTTTGTATTTCTGTCTTTCTACGGCGCTCCTCTCCCGAGAACTCTTCAGGGCCATATATATAGTGATTTTTAGGTTAAAATACGTCAGTGGGTGAAAAGATCACGCCGTTTCAACGATCGATGGCCGAAAGAGGTTGGGTCGCGCATCCTATCTTGATGGGCGCGCCACTTATGCTCTTTCGGGCCTCATGCCTCTCCAAGTGTGGTTCCAGGGTCCAGGGTGTTTCTCCCGATGAAGAAATGACGCTCCAAAAATTTCAGGTCAATTTGACTCCGTATAGGTCTCTGAAAGTGAAAAATACACAAAATAGGGTTCTCCTATTTTACAGAGTTATAAACCAAATAAAGGGGATCATTGGTGAATCCCCATAAATTAATGTAAAACATGGTATTATCATCATTTATGTTGAAAATATATGGTAATTTAATATGAAAAAGCACAAAGTTCATGTATGCATTTTACATGCATCAACATCCCCAAGCTTTAACATATGCATCAACATCAAAATACTCTTGATGACGGCTACTAGCAACGCCAAAAAGATCTTGGTACGTTGGGACTCCAAGTGCAGAGTGTTGTATCAGCAGAGTATCTTCCCCACAATGGTGACTCGAAGGTTTATATCAAACTCTCGGGGGACTGGACAAAGTGTATTCTCTTCTCTCTTCTTCTAACAATATTGCAAGCAAAGTAAAAGCCTTGTGTCCCCAACTCCACCGTGTGGATGTCAAGCACAAGGTTTCGCGTAAGTAAATAAACACAAGTAAAAGTAAAGCGAGTAAAAGTAGATGAAATAAAGTAACTAAGTAAAAAACTGTAAAGGTGTTGATTGTTTTTTATGTGTTGGATGCAAATAATAAAAGTAAATATTTTTGTATTTTCGGATTAAAATAGTGCAGCAAATAGAAAACAAGATAAAAGCAATATGAAGGTGTTTCTTATGATAAAAAGTGGACCGGAGTTCATGGGTTCACTTGACTATTCTCTCTTTTAAGTTGTAGTGGACAAATAGTAATTCATCAATGAGATATGAGGATGCAAAAATAATAATATGAGTAGAATTTACAGAGCATAGCAACAAGTACTTTGGCATGATGTTTGAATATCAAATATGTTACCTTGAACCAACAGTATCATCACTATTGTCACGTGACAAATATAGCACATGCATTCACTTTATCCCTAGTGAGGTAGCAAAAGAAAAGTCAAAGCCATAATAGATCATGAATTTATTGTCACTATCCAATCACCAAAACCATGCTACTCCATCTAATACACACATCACCCCACACAAATGCTTACATAGATGTTGGATCAGAACAAATACTTAAGACCAGGGCACATAATATGCATCTATCAATACATATTACCCATAATACAATCAGATCTCATAGCACAATATCATAGAATAAGGATCCACCACAAAGGTATTACAAATATGGCCATAATCAAGTGATGCTGCTCATATGGCACTAAGAACTATGAATAACATGAGATAAATAGATCAAGCTACTTTCACAAACCCGTAGTCTAAAGGTGGACTTCTCTCCCTTGATCATGGTGATGATGATGAAGACGTTGGAGAAGGTCGAGATCCCTCCGGTAGTGATCCCGACAGTTTCCCCCTCCAATCTTCTCTGATGCAGCCACCGTTTTTGTGTTTCTATCTTTCTACGGTGCTCCCCTCCCGAGAACTCTTCGGGGCCATATATATAGTGATTTTTAGGTCAAAATACGTCGGTGGGCGAAAAGATCAAGCGGTTTCGATGATCGATAGCCGAAAGAGGCTGGGTAGCGCGCCCTACCTTGCTGGGCGCGCTACCTATGCTCTTTTGGGCCTCAGGCCTCTCCAGGTGTGGTTGCAGGGCCGAGGGTGCTTCCCCCGATGAAAAAATGACGCTCCAAAAATCTCAGGTCAATTTGACACCGTATAGGTCTCTGAAAGTGAAAAATACACAAAACAGGGTTTTCCTGTTCTGCAGAGTTATAAACCAAATAAAGGGGATCATTGGTAAATCCCCATAAATCAATGTAAAACATGGTATTATCATCATATATGTTGCAAATATGTGGGAATTCAATATGATAAAGGACAAAGTTCATGTATGCATTTTACATGCATCAGATGCATCATAGGTTCATCACATGAGGGGTTAGTATATGCCACCTCGAACAAGTTCATTATTACAGATCGGGAATCAGGTTCAAGCAAGTTCTAGCTAATGGAGGGATATGAGAGCACTTCCCAAGATCAGCAGATCATGAAGAAGGAAGCAGAAGCACTAAGAAGGAAACTGCTTGCATAGCCAGGTCCTAAGCCAGGTCGCGCTCTCCGATGGCTGCAACTAACGGTACTCGGGATACTCTTCTTTGTTGTCTGCCATCGAGTTGATTGCCCTGACCAACAAGTTAGGTTGGTACAGCTGCGCCTTGCTGATGGTGCTTGATGTAGCGTAGTCGAACACCGTTGGGAACCCCAAGAGGAAGGTGTGATGAGCACATCAGCAAGTTTTCTCTCAGTAAGAAACCAAGCTTTAATCGACCAATAGGAAAAAGGCGTGACTTCTGAAGGTGTTGCTAGCTGACTTGTGGCAGGGCGCACTATCAGCGTCAGCAACAACGTGGAACCTGCACACAACACAACAAAAATACTTTTCCCCAACTAACACTGAGGTTGTCAATCTCACCGGTTTTGCTGAACACAAAGGATTAAACGTATCGAGTGGAAAGAGAACAGTGCTTGCAGAAAGTAAACAGAACAGGATTCCAGTAGATGAATTTATCAGTGTAAAATAAAGGACCAGGGTCTAGAGTTCACTAGAGGTGTCTCTCCATAGAGATAAATAACATGTTGGGTGAACAAATTACAGCTGGGCAATTGACAGAATAAAGACCATACATGACAAGATTATTATTATGAGATTCGTTTGGGCATTACAACATAATACATAGACCGTAATCCAACTGCATCTATGACTAATAATTCACCTTCCGGTTATCATCCGAACCCCTTCCAGTATTAAGTTGCAAGCAACAGATTATCGCATTAAGCAATGTGTGTAAAGTAAACAATAGAATTACCCTTGGATAAAACATTGTTGTTTTCTCCCTAGTAGCAACAACACATCTACAATCTTAGAAGTTATTGTCACTCTTCCATAAAACTAGAGGCATGAACCTACTATCTGATACGTCTCCAACGTATCTATAATTTCTTATGTTCCATGCTACTTTGATGATGATACACACATGTTTTATACACACTTTATGTCATTATTATGCATTTTCCGGAACTAACCTATTGACAAGATGCCGAAGTGCCAGTTCCTGTTTTCTGCTGTTTTTGGTTTTAGAAATCCTAGTAAGGAAATATTCTCGGAATTGGACGAAATCAACGCCCAACATCTTATATTTCACGGAAGCTTCCAGAGAGCCAGAGAGGGACGAGAGGGGAGCCCTGGGGGGCCCACACGCCAGGTCGGCGCGGCCAGAGGGGGGCCGCGCCACCCTATTGTGTGGTCCCACCAGGGCCCCTCCGAGGCTGCCCTTCCGCCTACTTAAGGACTCCGTCGCGAAAACCCTAGCGGAATAAGCCACGGTACGAGAAACCTTCCAGAGCCGCCGCCATCGCGAAGCCAAGATCTGGGGGACAGAAGTCTCTGTTCCCGCACGCCGCCAGGACGGGGAAGTGCCCCCGGAAGGCATCTCCAATCGACACTGATGTCTACTTCCCCCTCCTTTTCCTGTAGACAGTGTTGGGCCTCCAAGAGCAGAGGTTTGTAGAACAGCAGCAAGTTTTCCCTTAAGTGGATCACCCAAGGTTTATCGAACTCAGGGAGGAAGAGGTCAAAGATATCCCTCTCATGCAACCCTGCAACCACAAAGCAAGAAGTCTCTTGTGTCCCCAACACACCAAATAGGTGCACTAGTTCGGCGAAGAGATAGTGAAATACATGTGGTATGAATATATAGGAGCAGTAGCAACGGTGCCAGAAAATAGCTTGCTGGCGTGTAGTTGATGGTGGTAGTATTGCAGCAGTAGTAACACAGTAAAACAGTAAACAAGCAGCGATAGCAGTATTTAGGAACAAGGCCTAGGGATTAGACTTTCACTAGTGGACACTCTCAACATTGATCACATAACAGAATAGATAAATGCATACTCTACACTCTTGTTGGATGATGAACACATTGCGTAGGATTACACGAACCCTCAATGCCGGAGTTAACAAGCTCCACAATTCAATGTTCATATTTAAGTAACCTTAGAGTGCATGAAAGATCAATTCGACTAACCAAGTACTAACATAGCATGCACACTGTCACCTTCATGCTTATGTAGGAGGAATAGTACACATCAATACTATCATAGCAATAGTTAACTTCATAATCTACAAGAGATCATGATCATAGCATAAACCAAGTACTAACACGGTGCACACACTGTCACCTTTACACACGTGCAGGAGGAATAGAACTACTTTAATAACTTTGCTAGAGTAGCACATAGATAAATTGTGATACAAACTCATATGAATCTCAATCATGTAAAGCAGCTCATGAGATTATTGTATTGAGGTACATGGGAGAGATGAACCACATAGCTACCGGTACAGCCCCGAGCCTCGATGGAGAACTACTCCCTCCTCATGGGAGCAGCAGCGGTGATGAAGATGGCGGTGGAGATGGCAGCGGTGTCGATGGAGGAGCCTTCCGGGGGCACTTCCCCGTTCCGGCAGCGTGCTGGAACAGAGATTCCTGTCCCCCAGATCTTGGCCTCGCGATGGCGGCGGCTCTGGAAGGTTTCTGTGGTTTTCGCCGAACGTATCAGGGTTTTCGATCCAGGGGCTTTATATAGGCGAAGAGGCGGCGCAGGAGGGTCGAAGGGGCGACGAAACCATAGGGCGGCGCGGCCAGGGGGTGGGCCGCGCCACCCTATCATCTGGGGGCCCAGTGCCCCCCCTCTGGTCCTTCCCGGGTGTTCTGGATGCTTCCGGTGAAAATAGGAACTTGGGCGTTGATTTCGTCCGATTCCGAGAATATTTCGTTACTAGGATTTCTGAAACCAAAAACAGCAGAAAACAGGAACTGGCACTTCGGCATCTTGTTAATAGGTTAGTTCCAGAAAATGCATGAATATGACATAAAGTGTGCATAAAACATGTAGATATCATCAATAATGTGGCATGGAACATAAGAAATTATCGATACGTCGGAGACGTATCAGCATCCCCAAGCTTAGTTCTGCTCGTCCCGAGCAGGTAAAACGATAACACAGATAATTTCTGGAGTGACATGCCATCATAAACTTGATCATACTATTGTAAACACATGTAATGAATGCAATGATCAAAACAATGGTAATGACATGAGTAAACAACTGAATCATAAAGCAAAGACTTTTCATGAATAGTATTTTCAAGACAAGCATCAATAAGTCTTGCATAAGAGTTAACTCATAAAGCTATAATTCAAAGTAGAGGTATTGAAGCAACACAATGGAAGATTAAGTTTCAGCGGTTGCTTTCAACTTATAACATGTATATCTCATGGATATTGTCAACACAGAGTAATATAATAAGTGCAATAAGCAAATATGTAGGAATCAATGCACAGTTCACACAAGTGTTTGCTTCTTGAGGTGGAGAGAAATAGGTGAACTGACTCAACATTGAAAGTAAAAGAATGGTCCTCCATAGAGGAAAAGCATCGATTGCTATATTTGTGCTAGAGCTTTGATTTTGAAACCATAAAGAGAGCATAAAAATAAAGGTTTGAGAGGTGTATGTTGTTGTCAACGAATGGTAGCGGGTACTCTAACCCCCTTGCCAGACAAACCTTCAAAGAGCGGCTCCCATTTTATTTTATTTTAGGTGGCACTCCTTCCAACCTTTCTTTCACAAACCATGGCTAACCGAATCCTCGGGTGCCTGCCAACAATCTCATACCATGAAGGAGTGCCTTTTTATTTTAGTTTTATTATGATGACACTCCTCCCAACCTTTGCTTACACAAGCCATGGCTAACCGAATCCTTCGGGTGCCGTCCAACAATCACATACCATGGAGGAGTGTCTATTTTTGTTAATTAATTTGGGACTGGGAATCCCATTGCCAGCTCTTTTTGCAAAATTATTGGATAAGCGGATGAAGCCACTAGTCCATTGGTGAAAGTTGCCCAACAAGATTGAAAGATAAACACCACATACTTCCTCATGAGCTATAAAACATTGACACAAATCAGAGGTGATAAATTTTGAATTGTTTAAAGGTAGCACTCAAGCAATTTACTTTGGAATGGCAGGAAATACCATGTAGTAGGTAGGTATAGTGGACACAAATGGCATAGTGTTGTTTGGCTCAAGGATTTGGATGCATGAGAAGTATTCCCTCTCGATACAAGGTTTAGGCTAGCAAGGTTATTTGAAACAAACACAAGGATGAACCGGTGCAGCAAAACTCACATAAAAGACATATTGTAAACATTATAAGACTCTACACCGTCTTCCTTGTTGTTCAAACTCAATACTAGAAATTATCTAGACCTTAGAGAAACCAATTATGCAAACCAAATTTTAGCAAGCTCTATGTATTTCTTCATTAATGGGTGCAAAGTATATGATGCAAGAGCTTAAACATGAGCACAACAATTGCCAAGTATCACATTACCCAAGACATTTATAGCAATTACTACATGTATTATTTTCCAATTCCAACCATATAACAATTTAACGAAGAGGAAACTTCGCCATGAATATTATGAGCTAAGAACACATGTGTTCATACGAACCAGCGGAGCGTGTCTCTCTCCCACACAAGCATGATGTAATCCAATTTATTCAAACACAAACAAAAATAAGAAACATACAGACGCTCCAAGCAAAGCACATAAGATGTGACGGAATAAAAATATAGTTTCAAGAGAAGGAACCTGATAATGTTGTCGATGAAGAAGGGGATGCCTTGGGCATCCCCAAGCTTAGACGCTTGAGTCTTCTTAGAATATGCAGGGGTGAACCACCGGGGCATCCCCAAGCTTAGAGCTTTCACTCTTCTTGATCATAGTATATCATCCTCCTCTCTTGATCCTTGAAAACTTCCTCCACACCAAACTTAGAACAACTCATTAGAGGGTTAGCGACAATAAAAATTAACATGTTCAGAGGTGACACAATCATTCTTAACACTTCTGGACATTGCATAAAGCTACTGGACATTAATGGATCAAAGAAATTCATCCAACATAGCAAAAGAGGCAATGCGAAATAAAAGGCAGAATCTGTCAAAACAGAACAGTTCGTATTGACGAATTTTATCGAGGCACCAGACTTGCTCAAATGAAAATGCTCAAATTTAATGAAAGTTGCGTACATATCTGAGGATCACTCACGTAAATTGGCATAATTTTCTGAGTTACCTACAGGGAAAACAGCCCAGATTCGTGACAGCAAAGAAATCTGTTTCTGCGCAATAATCCAAATCTAGTATGAACTTTTCTATCAACGGCTTTACTTGGCACAACAAAACACTAAACTAAGATAAGGAGAGGTTGCTACAGTAGTAAACAACTTCAAAGACACAAATATAAAACAAAGTACTGTAGCAAAATAACACATGGGTTATCTCCCAAGAAGTTCTTTCTTTATAGCCATTAAGATGGGCTCAGCAGTTTTAATGATGCACTCATAAGAAATAGTAATTGAAGCGAAAGAGAGCATCCAGAGGCAAATTCAAAACACATTTAAGTCTAACATGCTTCCTATGCATAGGAATCTTGTAAATAAACAAGTTCATGAAGAGCAAAGTAACAAGCATAGGAAGATAAAACAAGTATAGCTTGAAAAATTTCAGCACATAGAGAGGCATTTTAGTAACATGAAAATTTCTACAACCATATTTTCCTCTCTCATAATAACTTTCAGTAGCAACATGAGCAAACTCAACAATATAACTATCACATAAAGCATTCTTATCATGAGTCTCATGCATAAAATTGTTACTCTCCACATAAGCATAATCAATTTTATTAGTAATAGTGGGAGCAAATTCAACAAAGTAGCTATCATCATATATAGGAGGCATATTGTAATCATAATTAAATTTATCCTCCATAACAGGTGGCAACAAAAGACTACTATCATTATAATCATCATAAATAGGAGGCAAAGTATCATCAAAGTAAATTTCCTCCTCATTGCCCGGGGGACTAAAAAGATCATGCTCATCAAAACCAGCTTCCCCAAGCTTAGAATTTTCCATATCATTAGCAACAATGGTATTCAAAGTGTTCATACTAACATGTTCCATGGGTTTTTTAATTTTCGGATCAAACCATCCATGTCTTAAATCAGGAAATAGAGTAAAAAGCTCATTGTTGTCCATTATGCCAAACTAGTGTAAACAAGAAACAAAAAGTTGCAATTGCAGGATCTAAAGGAAATAGCTTCGAGTACTTACAGCGCCGGGAAATAGCTTAGTAGCCGAGATCCGGAGTGTGAGTACCTTTTACCTTTCCTCCCCGGCAAGGGCGCCAGAAAATACTTGATGCTGTCCAGGACTGGCGCGGGGTTGACGAGGGAGGAAATCCCTGTTGTGTAGCTTTCTGGTCCCCGGCAACGGCGCCAGAAAATAGCTTGATGTCTACTTCCCCCTCCTTTTCCTGTAGACAGTGTTGGGCCTCCAAGAGCAGAGGTTTGTAGAACAGCAGCAAGTTTTCCCTTAAGTGGATCACCCAAGGTTTATCGAACTCAGGGAGGAAGAGGTCAAAGATATCCCTCTCATGCAACCCTGCAACCACAAAGCAAGAAGTCTCTTGTGTCCCCAACACACCAAATAGGTGCACTAGTTCGGCGAAGAGATAGTGAAATACATGTGGTATGAATATATAGGAGGAGTAGCAACGGTGCCAGAAAATAGCTTGCTGGCGTGTAGTTGATGGTGGTAGTATTGCAGCAGTAGTAACACAAAGAAAAAGAAACAAGCAGCGATAGCAGTATTTAGGAACAAGGCCTAGGGATTAGACTTTCACTAGTGGACACTCTCAACATTGATCACATAACAGAATAGATAAATGCATACTCTACAATCTTGTTGGATGATGAACACATTGCGTAGGATTACACGAACCCTCAATGCCGGAGTTAACAAGCTCCACAATTCAATGTTCATATTTAAGTAACCTTAGAGTGCATGAAAGATCAATTCGACTAACCAAGTACTAACATAGCATGCACACTGTCACCTTCATGCTTATGTAGGAGGAATAGTACACATCAATACTATCATAGCAATAGTTAACTTCATAATCTACAAGAGATCATGATCATAGCATAAACCAAGTACTAACACGGTGCACACACTGTCACCTTTACACACGTGCAGGAGGAATAGAACTACTTTAATAACTTTGCTAGAGTAGCACATAGATAAATTGTGATACAAACTCATATGAATCTCAATCATGTAAAGCAGCTCATGAGATTATTGTATTGAGGTACATGGGAGAGATGAACCACATAGCTACCGGTACAGCCCCGAGCCTCGATGGAGAACTACTCCCTCCTCATGGGAGCAGCAGCGGTGATGAAGATGGCGGTGGAGATGGCAGCGGTGTCGATGGAGGAGCCTTCCGGGGGCACTTCCCCGTTCCGGCAGCGTGCCGGAACAGAGATTCCTGTCCCCCAGATCTTGGCCTCGCGATGGCGGCGGCTCTGGAAGGTTTCTGTGGTTTTCGCCGAACGTATCAGGGTTTTCGATCCAGGGGCTTTATATAGGCAAAGAGGCGGCGCAGGAGGGTCGAAGGGGCGACGAAACCATAGGGCAGCGCGGCCAGGGGGTGGGCCGCGCCACCCTATCATCTGGGGGCCCAGTGCCCCCCCTCTGGTCCTTCCCGGGTGTTCTGGATGCTTCCGGTGAAAATAGGAACTTGGGCGTTGATTTCGTCCGATTCCGAGAATATTTCGTTACTAGGATTTCTGAAACCAAAAACAGCAGACGAGGAACTGGCACTTCGGCATCTTGTTAATAGGTTAGTTCCAGAAAATGCATGAATATGACATAAAGTGTGCATAAAACATGTAGATATCATCAATAATGTGGCATGGAACATAAGAAATTATCGATACGTCGGAGACGTATCAGACACCACCGCCATCTTCATCACCGCTGCTGTCTCCCATGAGGAGGGAGTAGTTCTCCATCGAGGCTAAGGGCTGTACCGGTAGCTATGTGGTTAATCTCTCTCCCATGTGCTTCAATACAATGATCTCATGAGCTGCCTTACATGATTGAGATTCATATGATGAGCTTTGTATCACTATTAATCTATGTGCTACCCTAGTGATGCTATTAAAGTACTCTATTCCTCCTCCATGATGTAATGGTGACAGTGTGTGCATCATGTAGTACTTGGCGTAGTTTATGATTGTAATCTCTTGTAGATTATGGAGTTAACTATTACTATGATAGTATTGATGTGATCTATTCCTCCTTTCATAGTCTGTCGGTGACGGTGTGCATGCTATGTTAGTACTTGGTATAATTACGTTGGTCTATCATGCATTCTAAGGTTATTTAAACATGAACATCGAATGTTGTGGAGCTTGTTAACTCCGGCATTGAGGTGCTCTTGTAGCCCTACACAATTAATGGTGTTCATCATCCAACAAGAGAGTGTAGAGTGGTTTTATTATGTGATCAATGTTGAGAGTGTCCACTAGTGAAAGTATGATCCCTAGGCCTTGTCTCCAAATACTGCAATCATCGCTTATTTACTGTTCTACTACATCTTTACTTCCTGCAATATTACCACCATCAACTGCACGCCAGCAAGCTATTTTCTGGCGCCGTTATTACTGCTCATATTCATTCATACCACTTGTATTTCACTATCTCTTCGCCGAACTAGTGCACCTATACATCTGACAAGTGTATTAGGTGTGTTGGGGACACAAGAGACTTCTTGTATCGTGATTGCAGGGTTGCTTGAGAGGGATATCTTTGACCTCTTCCTCCCTGAGTTCGATAAACCTTGGGTGATCCACTTAAGGGAAAACTTGCTGCTGTTCTACAAACCTCTGCTCTTGGAGGCCCAACACTGTCTACAAGAAAAGAAGCGTGAGTAGACATCAATCTATTTTCTGGCGCCGTTGCCGGGGAGGAAAGGTAAAAGGCACTCACACTCTGGTCCCAGGTAACTAAGTTATTTTCTGGTGCCGTTGTAAGTGCTCGAAGCTATTTCCTTTAGATCCTGCAATTGCATCTTTTTGTTTCTTGTTTTTCACTAGCTAGGCATAATGGAAAGTAACAGTGAGCTTTTTAATTTATTTCCTGAGTTAAGACATGGATTGTTTGCTGCGAAAATTAAAAAACCTATGGAACCTTATTTGCATGCTAGTAGCAATAATATTAGTATGAACGCTTTGAACACCATTGTTGCTAATGATATGGAAAATTCTAAGCTTGGGGAAGCTGGTTTTGATGAGCATGATATTTTTAGTCCCCCAAGCATTGAGGAGAAAATTTTCTTTGATGATACTTTGCCTCCTATTTTATGATGATTATAATGACAGTGGTCTTTTGGTGCCGCCTACTATGGAGGATAAATTTAATTATGATTACAATATGCCTCCTATATTTGATGATGAGAATAATAATGATAGCTACTTTGTTGAATTTGCTCCCACTATCACTAATAAGATTGACTATGCTTATGTGGAGAGTAATAATAATTTTATGCATGTAGCTCATGATAAGAATGTTTCATTTGATAATTATATTGTTGAGTTTGTTCATGATGCTACTGAAAATCTTTATGAGAGAGGAAAATATGGTTGTAGAAATTTTCATGTTACTAAAACACCTCTCTATATGCTGATATTTTTGAAGTTACACTTGTTTTATCCTCCTATGCTTGTCACTTTGTTCTTCGTGAATTTGTTTATTTACAAGATTCCTATGCATAGGAAGTGGGTTAGACTTAAATGTGTTTTGAATTTGCTTCTTGATGCTCTCTTTTGCTTCAACTCTTATTTCTTGGGAGTGCATCATTAAATTTGCTGAGCCCATCTTAATGGCTATAAAGAAAGCACTTCTTGGGAGATAACCCATGTTTTTATTTTACTACAACAATTTTGTTTTATATTTGAGTCTTGGAAGTTGTTACTATTGTAGCAACCTCTCCTTATCTTACTTTATTGCATTGTTGTGCCAAGTAAAGTCTTTGATAGCAAGGTTGATACTAGATTCGGATTACTGCGCAGAAACAGATTTCTGTCTGTCACGAATTTGGGCAGGGTTCTCTGTAGGTAACTCAGAAAAATCTGCCAATTTACCTGCGTGATCCTCAGATATGTACGCAACTTTCATTCAATTTGAGCATTTTCATCTGAGCAAGTCCAGTGCCTCTAAAAAAATCGTCTTTACGGACTGTTCTGTTTTGACAGATTCTGCCTTTTATTTCGCATTGCCTCTTTTGCTGTGTTGGATGGATTTCTTTGTTCCATCAACTTCCAGTAGCTTTGGGCAATGTCCAGAATTGTTAAGAATGATTGTGTCACCTCTGAACATGTGAATTTTTGATTATGCACTAACCTCTAATGAGTTTGTTTTGAGTTTGGTGTGGAGGAAGTTTTCAATGGTCAATAGAAGAGGATGATATAATAGGATCAAGAAGAGTGAAAAGTCTAAGCTTGGGATGCCCCTGTGGTTCATCCCTGCATATTTCAAGATGACTCAAGCATCTAAGCTTGGGGATGCCCAAGGCATCCCCTTCTTCATCGACAAATTATCATGTCACCTCTAGTGAAACTATATTTTTATTCCGTCACATCTTATGTACTTTACTTGGAGCGTCTGTGTGCTTTTATTTTCATTTTTGTTATTTTCATTCTCTGAATAAAGATCATGCTTGTGTGGGAGAGAGACACGCTCCGTTGTTGCATCACATGTGTTCTTAGCTTTATTCTTAATGTTCATGGCGAAGGTTGAAACTGCTTCGTTAATTGTTATATGGTTGGAAACAGAAAATGCTACATGTGGTGATTGGTATAATGTCTTGGATAATTTGATACTTGGCAATTGTTGTGCTCATATAGATCATGTTTAAGCTCTTGCATCATATACTTTGCACCTATTAGTGAAGAAATACATAGAGCTTGCTAAAATTTGGTTTGCATGATTGGTCTCTCTAAGGTCTAGATATTTTCTGGTAAGGGTTTGAACAACAAGGAGGGCAGTGTAGAGTCTTATAATGCTTGCAATATGTTCTTATGTAAGTTTTGCTGTACCGGTTCATACTTGTGTTTGCTTCAAACAACCTTGCTAGCCTAAGCCTTGTATTGAGAGGGATTACTTCTCGTGCATCCAAATCCTTGAGCCAAAAACTATGCCACTTGTGTCCACCATACCTACCTACTACATGGTATTTCTCTGCCATTCCAAAGTAAATTGCTTGAGTGCTACCTTTAAAATTCCATTCTTTGTCTTTGCAATCATATAGCTCATGGGAAAAATAGCTTAAAAACTATTGTGGTATTGAATATGTACTTATGTATCTTACTTCTTATTAAGTTGCTTGTTGTGCGATAACCATGTTCCTGGGGACGCCATCAACTATCCTTTGTTGAATATCATGTGAGTTGTTATGCATGTTCGTCTTGTCTGAAGTAAGGGTGATTTATCATGAGTTGAATGGTTTGAGCATGCATATTGTTAGAGAAGAACATTGGGCCGCTAACTAAAGCCATGATCCATGGTGGAAGTTTCAGTTTTGGACAACAATCCTCAATCTCTTATGAGAATATTATCTGTTGTTGAATGCTTATGCATTAAAGAGGAGTCCATTATCTGTTGTCTATGTTGTCCCGGTATGGATGTCTAAGTTGAGAATAATCAAAAGCGAGAAATCCAATGCGAGCTTTCTCCTTAGACCTTTGTACAGGCGGCATAGAGGTACCCCTTTGTGATACTTGGTTAAAACATATGTATTGCGATGATAATCCATGAAAATCCGAGCTAATTAGGACAAGGTGCGGGCACTATTGGTAATCTATGCATGAGGCTTGCAACTTATAGGATATCTTATACATAACACATATGCTTTATTACTACCGTTGACAAAATTGTTTCTTGTTTTCAAAATAAAAGCTCTAGCACAAATATACCAATCCATGCTTCCCTCTTCGAAGGGCCATTCTTCTAATTTTATGTTGAGTCAGTTTACCTACTTCCTTCTATCTTAGAAGCAAACACTTGTGTTAACTGTGCATTGATTCTTACATGCTTGCATATTTGCATTCATCATATTACTTTATGTTGACAATTATCCATGAGATATGCATGTTACAAGTTGAAAGCAACCGCTGAAACTTAATCTTCCTTTGTGTTGCTTCAATGCCTTTACTTTGAATCTATTGCTTTATGAGTTAACTCTTATGCAAGACTTATTGATGCTTGTCTTGAAAGTACTATTCATGAAAAGTCTTTGCTATATGGTTCAGTTGTTTACTCATTGTCTTTACCATTGCTTTGAATCACTTCATTCATCTCATATGCTTTACAATAGTATGATCAAGATTATGTAAGTAGCATGTCACTTCAGAAATTATCTTTGTTATCGTTTACCTACTCGAGGACGAGTAGGAACTAAGCTTGGGGATGCTGATACGTCTCCAACGTATCTATAATTTCTTATGTTCCATGCTACTTTTATGATGATACACACATGTTTTATACACACTTTATGTCATTATTATGCATTTTCCGGAACTAACCTATTGACAAGATGCCGAAGTGCCAGTTCCTGTTTTCTGCTGTTTTTGGTTTCAGAAATCCTAGTAAGGAAATATTCTCGGAATTGGACGAAATCAATGCCCAACATCTTATATTTCACGGAAGCTTCCAGAGAGCCAGAGAGGGACGAGAGGGGAGCCCTGGGGGGCCCACACGCCAGGTCGGCGCGGCCAGAGGGGGGGCCGCGCCACCCTATTGTGTGGTCCCACCAGGGCCCCTCCGAGGCTGCCCTTCCGCCTACTTAAGGACTCCGTCGCGAAAACCCTAGCGGAATAAGCCACGGTACGAGAAACCTTCCAGAGCCGCCGCCATCGCGAAGCCAAGATCTGGGGAACAGAAGTCTCTGTTCCGGCACGCCGCCGGGACGGGGAAGTGCCCCCGGAAGGCATCTCCAATCGACACCACCGCCATCTTCATCACCGCTGCTGTCTCCCATGAGGAGGGAGTAGTTCTCCATCGAGGCTAAGGGTTGTACCGGTAGCTATGTGGTTAATCTCTCTCCCATGTGCTTCAATACAATGATCTCATGAGCTGCCTTACATGATTGAGATTCACATGATGAGCTTTGTATCACTATTAATCTATGTGCTACTCTAGTGATGTTATTAAAGTACTCTATTCCTCCTCCATGATGTAATGGTGACAGTGTGCATCATGTAGTACTTGGCGTAGTTTATGATTGTAATCTCTTGTAGATTATGGAGTTAACTATTACTATGATAGTATTGATGTGATCTATTCCTCCTTTCATAGTCTGTCGGTGACGGTGTGCATGCTATGTTAGTACTTGGTATAATTACGTTGGTCTATCATGCATTCTAAGGTTATTTAAACATGAACATCGAATGTTGTGGAGCTTGTTAACTCCGGCATTGAGGTGCTCTTGTAGCCCTACACAATTAATGGTGTTCATCATCCAACAAGAGAGTGTAGAGTGGTTTTATTATGTGATCAATGTTGAGAGTGTCCGCTAGTGAAAGTATGATCCCTAGGCCTTGTTTCCAAATACTGCAATCATCGATTATTTACTGTTCTACTGCATCTTTACTTCCTGCAATATTACCACCATCAACTGCACGCCAGCAAGCTATTTTCTGGCGCCATTATTACTGCTCATATTCATTCATACCACTTGTATTTCACTATCTCTTCGCCGAACTAGTGCACCTATACATCTTACAAGTGTATTAGGTGTGTTGGGGACACAAGAGACTTCCTGTATCGTGAATGCAGGGTTGCTTGAGAGGGATATCTTTGACCTCTTCATCCATGAGTTCGATAAACCTTGGGTGATCCACTTAAGGGAAAACTTGCTGATGTTCTACAAACCTCTGCTCTTGGAGGCCCAACACTGTCTACAGGAAAAGAAGCGTGAGTAGACATCACTATCTAGCATAAATACTCCCTCTTGGAGTCACAAGCATTTACTTGGCCAGAGCAACTACTAGCAATGGAGAGCATGCAAGATCACAAATAACATATGACAAATACATATAATCGATCTCAACATAGTATCCAATATTCATCGGAGCCTAGCAAACACAACATGTAGCATTACATAAGGATGATCTTGATCATGATAGGCAGCTCACAAGATCTAAACATGAAACATAAATTGGAGAAGGCAACCATCTAGCTACTACTATGGACCCATGGTCCAGGGATGAACTACTCACGCATCACTTCAGAGGCGGGCATGGCGATGTAGAGGCCTCCGGTGATGATCTCCTCCTCCGGCAGGATGCCAGGAAGAGCTTCAGAACCCTCCCGAGCTAGGGTCTGCAATGGCGGTCACGACGGAACTTTTCGTGGATGGAGGCTCGGGTGTTTAGGTTTTTCCTAACATCGTGAATAAATAGGCGGAAGTGCAAGGTCGGTGGAGGCCAGGGGGCCCACACCACCCCTTGGCGCGGGCCTAGGCCTGGCCGCACCAAGGCATGGTCTGGCCACCCTATGCCTCCTCTTCGTCCCCCCTCTGGACTCTGTCTTCGTTACGGTAAAATATTGACTTCGGCTTTTGTTTCGTCCAATTTCGAGAATATTTCCTGTACAACTTTTATGAAATACAAAACAACAGAAAACATGGAACTGATATTGTGGCATCTTGTTAATAGGTTAGTGCCGGAAAATGTATAAAAGTGCAACAAAGTGTGAGCAAAACATATATAAATTGGTGTAAAACAAGTTGATACGTTTGCAACGTATTAGCATCCCCAATCTTAACTCCTTCTCGTCCTCGAGTAGGTAAGTGATAACAAAATAATTTTTGAGGTGTGACATGAAGCCAACACAATCTTGATCAAGTTATTATAAAGCATTGTAAGCTGGGATTAAAGTACTCTAAACATAGGCATGATAAATATAATTCTAACAATAGAACTTAGCAACCATGTTATAACATGAGAAGTAACTCAAACAAAGGATCATGAATAATTGTGCATTGAAAGAAATTGTTTGTTTATGAGCATAGAGAAAACATAGCAAAGTGGTACTCAACATGTCCTTTATAAAGTAGCAAAACATAAATACTAGGAGACCTTTAAAGTTCAAAGGGTGACTAGATACAAGTAATTTAAGAACAAGCAATAGCATAATCATGAATCAATCACTAATAATTTTGGAACTATGCACATTATACTAAGAATGACAACTATCCTCTCTTAATTGGTGCATAAACAAGAAGATGAAGACTCAACATAAAAGTAAAAGAAAGGCTCTTTGCAGAGGAAGCAAGATTAAAAAGTTTTATAATTCCAAAAAGTATGGTACTCATTAGCTTTGAGCTCTCATTACCCCTATCATAAGCATCTTGAATAGCTAAAGTTAATGTGAGGGCAAATATGAGTTATATGCTTGACAAATCACAAGTTGAAAATCTCATGCCCCTTGAATACGAGTACCTAAACCTTATGCTACTCAACTTAGGTCCCAAATAAGTTCTTGTCATTGTAAGTATACATGTATCATTGAGAACGCCAACGGGGTACCTCCTGCCCCATGATATGAAAGTACTCCTGCATAGGAGCAATCCCATACCAAAATGACAAGACAAACAGACAATGAGCTTCTCAGCAATTATTTTATTTACTATGGGCATAGCTCTTTATTGAAGATGCTTCATAGAATGCTCACTATGGTTCGCTGTAAATTTCCACCTTGAATGATGCATGGCTTAAATTGGCGGCCCAGGTGTTTCTCTAACATATATACAAACTCCATGGACTTACAAGTTTCCATTTTATTTTGCACCGCTAGGCATCCATAAACAAAAGAACATGACATCAACTAAATAGGAATAAGTGCAATGTTGAAAGTGTTCCCCATCAAAGCATGGTTGTGCTAACTCCCAACTCGCAATTTGCAAGCATATAGACTTCATAAGATAGTCACAATGACTCAAGTTTATTAAGTGCAAGAAAAGTAAATGTGCCATCAAGTTCGTGAGAGCTTTACTAACTAATTTTCTCATGATTTTTTTTAATTTGGAAGATAAATAAAATACAAAACAGCAGAAAACAGGGAACTGACACTGTGACATCTTGTTAATAGTTAGTGCCGGAAAATATATAAAAGTGCAACAAAGTGTGAGTAAAACATATATAAATTGGTGTAAAACAAGCATCCAACATCAAAAATTATAGATACGTTTGCAACGTATCACTTGCAGACAAACCGGGGCGTGAAGATCGTCTTCATCTGAGCATAGTTCGTGATCGGGGTGTTGATGTACTCACGATGCCTCGGGTAGCGCTGCAATCCAGAAGGAACAAGTGTTAGTGCGAATCACAATGACATACTGTCAGATCAATGAAGGAACTCAATGAAGCTTACTACCTTCATGTACTCATCCAACGTCTCTTTATCAACAAGATAGAAGTAGCAACCATCTTCGCTCCACTGGAGAGTGCGATTGGATTTGATCTTGCTTATCACGCTCCATTTGGTCCTCCACTTTCTGATATGGTTGTAGACCTGAAGAGTGCTCACATATATGCGAGCGGATGCAAGAACATCAGCAACTACCTTATTCATCTATGCCTATTTGAATCCCAGGTTAGAACAGACGTTGCTATGGACGAGCTCAACCAAGCGTTTCAGCACAAACTCTGACAGCTTAGGTTGACAAACCATGGCAGGTTTATTTGCAAACAAATAATGTTTAGCACTAATAGATGGAGTAGAAAGATCAGGGGAGCCCAATGGTATGATCGCCTACATGACAAATAGCAGAAGAACGTAGCCAAGCATTAGCACATCAATGAACTACCACATCCACATTCTTAAGAATTAGCACATCAATGAACTACCACATCCACATCCTTAAGAATTAGCACATCAATGAACTACCACATCCACATCCTTAAGCATTAGCACATCAATGAACCACCACATCCTTAAGCATTAGCACATCAATGAACTACCACATCCACATCCTTAAACATTAGCACATCAATGAACTACCACATTCTTAAGCATTAGCACATCAATGAACTACCAGAAAAGAAAGAGCGGTCTTACACTCAGAGTAGCCACACGCAGCACCGAGGTCGGGGAAGCAGGAGACCCTAGCAAAGAAGCAAGCATCACAACCGTCCCCGTGGAAGAGTCATATGCAACCTTGACAACCATCCCCGTGGAAGAGTCAGAAGAAACCTCGACAATTGTCTCGTGGTAGAGTCAGATCCAACCACGACCGACGACAAAGGAATTGCCTACGATGGATTCTATCAGATCCCCCTATGTACCCAAAAGTTCTAGATCTAGGGTTTGTAGAAGCTTACAACCGGAATGATCGACGCATATGAAGACGACAAGCCGTGGTCAGTCACCGCTGCCACAACCAACATCGCTGCCGCCAGCCTCGCCGACCATGCGGGTGAGGACGAGCCGGCCATGTCGCTAGATCGAGATGGGTGGATGTGGTCGAAATAGGGGGGATTTGGATTTGGCGGTGCCCCTACATGCGGTGGCGAAATTTGGAGGCCGGTTACCGAATTCATCCCGCCTATTTTTCGTTGTTACGCGCGAGCTCACACCATCTCCATTCAGTGTCTCTGCGGGAACGTGGCGTTATTGCTTTTTTGCGGAGACGAGGGTGGCTCGTTGGAAACGGCTGATTCAGACATTTCTCATGGGCATAGCTCCAGTCTACTTTAAGATGCACGCGATGCAACACCTCTAATCTAACGGGGTTTTAAAATTAACGAAATCACCACACGCAGCTGCTAACTATTAATGGAAACGTCTCTTTATAAACCAAAATCAGAGTATCAAGAGATTTAGAGCATCTCCAGCCGCGTCCCCTAAAGGGATTTGGGCGCGCCGGGCCAAAAAACCTTTCCAGCCGCGTCCCCCAAAGCCCATTTTTGTCCGGCGCGGCCCGATACGTTGTCTGGCGCCCCGAGCCCGTCCCCGTCCCACAGGGGACGCACCGGGGACGCCGGACACACCGAAAAGCGAGGCAAACCGACGCGGGCCCGGTGCGTCAGCGGCTCAGTGAAAAATCGTCTCCCACTCCCGCCAAATCCCGCCCCTCCCGCCATATCGCGCCTATCCCACCGCGCATTTCTAGCCTCCCAACACTATCCCGCCGCTGATTCATTTCTCCTTTCCCCGCCGATTTGTTTCTCCCTCCCACCGTCCACCCGCCGCCGCTACCTTCTCCCCATTCCATGACGCCACCGGTAGCCCCCAAGAAGATGGCCAAGAAAGCGGCCAAGAAGCCGCCGGGCAATGCGACGAAAGGGGCGAAAGCGCCATTCGCGAAGCCGCGGAAGGCGCCGGCCCCGAAGAAGAAGCCGGAAGGATGGACCGATGATCAGTGGCACCAAGACTGTCTGCGCCGGAAGATGTCGACGGCGGAGCGGAAAGGACGGAGGGCGGTGGAGCAGGAGAAGAAGGCTCTGGCGGCGCGCCAGCACCAGCACTTAATGGCCGGGTGTCTCGTCGCCACCAACGCGAGCCCATATAGTACGAACGTGCCGGTGTACGTTCCGGGAGTCTTCTCTCCGTCGTCATTCGTCTTCTACAACGACGGCCCCTCCGGCACTCCCGGGTGTGTGACGCCTAACTTGTCGCCGCATTACCAGGATGCGCTGCCGCATGGCGGCTTCAACCCCAACAACCTCTACTCCCCGGCGTACGAGCAGCGCGAGCCAGGACCCGGTGCGGACGACGACCCTTTCACTGGCCGCAGGGGGCCGCTCGAATTCGACGGCGCCAGTACTGAGGGTGCTGAGGAAGAGGGCGGGGGTGAGGGCGAGGAGGACGATGAAGAGGAAGGGGTGGAGGACGAGGACAACGACGAGGATGAAGAGGGCGGCGAGGAAGAAGACGAGGAGGGTGCCGGTGACGATGATCTCGTGGAGGTCGACGCGGACGACGTGAAGAAGAAAAAGAAGAAGAAGAAGAAGGTGTCGGGCACACGAGGCCCGAAGTGGACGGCTTTGGGGGATCTTTGTCTGTGCGAGTCGTGGGCGACGGTGAGCCATGACTCCATCATCGGCGCCAACCAAAAACACGGGAAGTATTGGGCGAGAATCAAGGCCGAGTTCGATGAGCGCAAGCTCATCAAGAGCGACTACAACAAAGTGACAATGAAGAGGAGCCAAAAGGCAATGTCGACGCGATGGGCCATCATCCAGGCGTCGGTGAACTCCTTCCATGGATACCATCAGGAATTACTGAGCAGAGCCGAGAGCGGCGCCAACCTCTCCCAAATGATACGACTCTTTCTTCCATAATCTGTAGCGCCTACATTGTGTTCGATGAAATGATTCCGCTTCCTTTGGCTAGTTTGATAGGGCCATGGAGGTTTACGTGAGGAACTCGGATGGGCATAAGTCGTTCGCGCTGATGCATTGCTATACCAAGCTCAAAGGGAATGAGAAATGGCGATTGACGCGTCTGTCGCTGACATAGGCATCCCCAATGGGCCTGCCGAAGATGGTACCTAGGGTTTACTGAAGGCCCACAACCCGAAGGATAAGAAGAATCGGAAGCCCAAGTTGCTAGTTAAGGAAAGCTAGAGTTGTATTAGGAGAGAACACTTGTAATATTGCGGGATGAGTTGGAAACCCTCCCGGACTCTGTAACTTGTGTATCACGAATCCCTCGGCTCCACCTCCTATATAAGGGGGAGCCGAGGGACAAAGAAAGCATCGATTCATTGTCTCACAAACCCTAGTTTTCATATCGTCGAGTACTTTTCGGCTGAAACCTTCGAGATCTACTTGCCCTCTACTTCTAGCTAAAACCCTAGTCTACAAGGCATTGACAAGTTTTCCCCTTGTCAATTGGCGCCGTCTGTGGGGATTAGAGGCGTCAAGGATCTGATCTCGATGGCACGTTCAAGATCGTCGACTTCGTCAACAGCAAGCAACGCGATGGATCGAGGTAAACAGATCGAAACTGGTCCTGTCGATTTTGTTCCTCACCCACCCTCCCGTTTGGATGCATATGCGTATCTGGAGGAGCCTATGGAAATGACGTTCGGAAGGTTCCACTTTCGTGTCGAGAAAGAGGGAGCGTATCGTCTTGAAATTCCGATCTCGTCGGGATTAGAGGCGGTCGATTCCGATTTTTCGAATTCAACATCGTCCATCGAGTCAGGCGAAGAGGAGACTTCATCGCCACGCTTCATCAGCACCAGGGCAAGCGAAAAGCTCGCCAAGATCTTCAGCGACATGTCCTTTGAGTCATCTGCGGACTCAGATATAAGCGATGACTCGAATAGCTTCGACAGCTTCAACTTCATCGACAGATCTACTACCGTTGGCAAGGTCTTCACCAATATTTATGATGGTGTTACCAAACCCAACATGGTTCAGTATCCAAAATATCATCAGATCTATGCAATCGGAGATCCGAGTCGCCCACAAGAGGAGACATCAGAGAATTTTGACGAGGCGGGAAATCCATATGTCGATCCTGCAGATCTCACGAGAGGTCTAGGAACAAAATATATTGGACCAGGAACACGAGAGATGGTGCGATTTCCGCAGGAAGTATGGGATCGAGTCGCAAGAGCTATTAATGGTACAGAGCCAATGACTGTAACGGCGACACCTGAGGAGTTACAAGCATATCAATATAGGCTTGCACGTACCAGGCGGGAGCTCGAGAAGCAGAAAATCGAGCTGGATAGAAGGCAGGAAGCAGCCTCTGCATCAAGCAGGCGAAGGACGGAGTTAAGTCGACATTCAGGAACTTCGGGAGATAGCCACAGGGCAGCTTGAAATAGAGCAAGATCTCGGCTACAAAATATACCTGAGGCAGATAGAGAGAATCTGGTTCAAAACCTCGACATGTCCTTTATGTCGATAGACACGAGGGGGAATATCATCCCTAAAACACCGGAAGCTGGGTATATGACGACGCAAGCCTTTATCCTCGCATCCAAGCCACCTCCCGGAGATCCAAGAGAAGCATTGTACAATATGGCTATGGCAGGAGTTGGGGCCATGGGGACAGCGTTTGTAACAACGCCTCCCGAAGGTTCAGCAAGGCAAAATAGTCCACGACCTGCGGCAGCAGCACCAGGTCCCGAGAGAACAGGTGGAGCAAGAGACATAGCAGCGCAAGCAAGGGTGGACAGAGCACGAAAAAATAGAAGGGAACATCGACACTCCCCAGAGATAGATGACGAGGATATGTGTGGGCTGCCGTGCTTCACAAGGAGGGTCCGAAAAACTCGAGTTCCTTCGGGGTTCAAACTACCCGATAACTTCAAAAAATTCGACGGCCTGCAAGATCCAGAGGATTGGCTAGTTGATTATCTTGAGACGGTAAAGCTGATAGGAGGAACCAGAGCAATGGCCATGCAGAGCATCCAAGTACACTTGAGTGGAGCTGCGCGATCTTGGATAAAGAAGCTTCCTCCAGGTTCTATCGACAGTTGGGATAGCTTCGATGACGTGTTCGTCAAGAATTTTCGATCCACCTGCAAAAAACCAACGTCGTTGGAAGAGTTGAGAGCGTGTCGACAAAAGCACGATGAATCAATGAGAAAGTATATCCAAAGGTGGAATATCATTAAAAACTCGGCAGAGAATATATCGGACGAGAGAGCGATAGACGTGTTTGTCGCAGGAATCCGGCGGGGAGATTTTGTCGAGGACTTGGGGAGAACCAACCCAAAGACAGTATCCGCATTGATGGAGATAGCAAACAGATGGGCAGACGGAGAAGATGCTGTTCACAACAAACGACATAGGTCACCAGAGGAGGACCGCAGTCGAAATTATCAAAATAGGCGATGATTTCTTCGGCAGTACTCGAGCTATGATGCTCCTGGACAAATTTCGGCTGGTTTTCGAGCGAGCGCTGGAGGAAACAATAGAGATGACTATCAAAGGAGCAACGAGCAGCGAGGCGACAATAGAGATGACTCCCGAAATAACAGGCCAAATAATGGGCCAAGGTTCCAGAGACCTTTCGTGTCTCCCGAGGATATGATGAACGGGTCGTGTCAGATGCATTTCTATCTCGACAACAATGGAAAGAGACAGTCAGGACACCTGCAAAAGGATTGCCGAAATTTTCAGACAATGCTAAGGTGGGCAGGGCACGCCAATGCCCAGACGACAAATAGAAACCCGCAAGGGCCCATGAGTGAGATCCACTTGCCACCTCCTCCCACAATTACGGACGAAAATCGACACCAGCTCAGAATAGCGGCAGCACCAGCGCCACCTCCATACGTTGATCCCAATTCTAATGGAGCGGTCTCGATGATTCAGAAAGGCAGGCCATCTAATAGAGCTCAGAAAGTAATCTCGCGGCAGGTATTCATGACAGAGAAGATGCCTTCACCAACGGTTGAGTACCTCAATTGGTCAGGGCAGGACGTTGGCTTCACAATAGCGGATCACCCGCAGCAAATTCCTCGACCAGGGCAGTCAGCACTTATCTTACCAACAGTAATCGCGGGATTCGACGTATCGCGAGTATTCATAGATGGAGGCAGCAGTTTAAACCTTATGTATGCAGATACACTAAGGAAGATGAACATATCTCTAGCAAATCTGAAGCCAACCGATACACGTTTCCATGGAATCACGCCAGAGAAGCCAAGTTATCCGTTGGGGAAGGACGCCATTGATCTGGACGCGGCGTCGGCAACATCGGCAGGACGTCCTACTGGCAACAAGGCTGCCAAGGCCGCCTTGGCCGACGCCGCGTCGTGTGAGAAGACGCAGGCGTCGATCACGAAATGCCTCGCGGACGTCTCCTCGACCTTTCTCTCCCGCGCCAAAAAGAACGACGAAAGGTGGGCGGAGCTGTTCAAGAGGCAAGAGGAGAAGTTGGAGCTCAAGAAACGCATGGACGACATGTCCCTGCTGAGAGCGTCGACAGAGGGAATGTCTCCCCGGACGCGGGCGGCGCACAACTTCTTCAAAGGCCAGATCCTCGACGACATCGAAGCCAAAATGGCGGCGGCCGACGCTGCGGCCGACGCGGCGGCCCAGGAAGCGGCAGCGGCAAGAATCGCGGCGCAAGAGCCGGCTGCCGCGTCTTCGACTGCTACACCATCGTCGGCCTACGCGACAGCGGCGGAGGAGACGGAGCATGCACAGCACCAGGCAGATCGCGACGAGGTCATCGTGATCGATGGGCCTGCGTCGACTCAGGATACGTCGCCGTCGACCAACCCCTTCTTCTAATTTAGCATGCACTATATGGTCTGTAATATGATCGCGCGCCTAGTACTTTGATCGCCGCTACTCTGATCGCGACGATTCGGCGGGAACGATCTCTTTTGAATGCAAAATTTGAATTCTTGATTGGGGGCGGCGTTTGGGGGACGCGACTGGGAGCGACGTCCCCAAAGGCGGCACGAACAAAACATGTCCCCCGACGCGGTTTGGAGGACGCTTTTGGGGACGCGGCTGAAGATGCTCTTAATTTCTAATGGGCCGGGTGCCACTGCATCCCACGTTTGGTTCTTCAATTCCACCTGATTTTGAAACAACCATATTCGATCGCCACGCAAATCGAAGAGAAATCTCGCGTGTCCCTTTCGCAGCTCCACAGGCCACCACCAGCACATAAATAATAAAGAAAAGAAAAGAAAAAAGAAGCAGCTCCCTGCAATTTCCATCTCAAAGGAGCTGCGAGTGCCAGCCCCACGATCTCCCCACGCGCACCCACCCCCAAAACCCCCCACGCCGCGCAAACCCTAGCCGCCGCCGCCGCCGCCGCCGCATCAGCAATGGCCGGCCTCATGCGGCTCGCCGGCGCCGCCCGATCCCTCTCCCGCGCGCTGGCCCCGGCCGCGCGGCACCACCGGACGCTCGCGTCCTCGGCGGCCGCCCTGGCCGAGGACGAGTGCTGGTCCGAGTGGGAGGAGGAGGAGGAGGAGGCGCGGCGCCAGCGGGCCCGCGCGTCCGCGCCCGCCGCGGAGTCCTTCCCGGCCGGCGGCGGGCCCGCGGGCGTGCAGTGGGTGGTCATGGGCCGCCCCGGCCCGCAGAAGCACGCCCACGCCGCGCGCCTCGCCGAGGTGCTCGCCGTGCCCTACATCTCCATGGGCACGCTCGTCCGGCAGGAGCTCAGCCCCACCTCCTCGCTCTACAAGAAGGTTCGCCCTCCTCCCCACTCGGAAATTGTCCGATTCCTGTAGGATTTCCTTTTCTTCTGATTTGAGCTGCCCCCCTCTATCGATTTCGCGATCACGGGTCAACCCGAATCCCCCGAGCCGGATCGGCGGCGCAAATTCTTCTCAAGTATATGCTCTCTCAGCAATTTGTGAGATCTTCCAGGCGTTTCGGTGTTTGAAAAACATTTCCGCGAACCAATTGCCTGATCGAGGAAGAGCTGCGCCTTTTCTTCACTTAACCCAAGCCTCCGCCGTCAATTTCCTGCGCGCTTCTCGAGCTTTCTCGTGACCTGCCGAGGGACTCATGTGATCCTGTGCGATATCCGCCCCCCGAGCTCTCCAAGACCACAACTTTTCTTTGGACGAGCAAAAGTTCTTCAACTTTTCCTCATTTATTTATTCCCCACCAAGTATTACACAAATCGAAAGAATTTTCCTTGGCCACAATTTCCTAGTCCTTAATTAAATGCCACGGCGCGAACAATATCACACGAGTATCTTCTTCCACATTTTGTATGCTTACATTGGACCGTGTAATGCTGGGAGGGGAGTGTGGCGGCCATGTCTTTCCCTGCGTCCTCCTCTTTGCAGATTACCACGATGGAGACCCCGTAGTTTGCTTGGGTTTTATAAGCAAGTTTGGAACATTCAATACTGGCGTCTTGTGGAGGGCAGCCGTCTGCATATGCATGCTTCCAATTTTGCCCTGCATTTGTCCGGCCTTTTTGTTCTACCTATCTTGGACAGCTGGAGAGTAGTTGGTAGAGTTTCCCAACCCTAGACAATGAGAACCATTTTAAAAATGGACACTATCATATAACAATTGTACTAGTATTTAAAAAATGTAACGCCAATTGGTTGTGGTTTTTGTGGTTATTGTATGGTGCTAAACTGCTTTTTTCCATTGCATACCAACAGATTGCTAATTCGGTGAATGAAGGGAAGCTTGTACCCGAGGATATCATATTCGGATTGCTGACAAAGCGTCTCGAGGACGGATACAACAAGGGTGAAACTGGATTCATCCTCGATGGAATCCCACGCACTCGTATGCAAGCTGTAGGTTCCGAGTTACCCTGTATGCTTGAACAAAAGAAGATACTTACTGTTACCATGTGGTTAACCAGTTAGCCTAGACAATGAAATGCCTTGGTGGTTAGATACTTGCAGTGTTTTGACTAGTCTCATATTTCAGGAGATTCTTGATGAGATCGTGGATATCGACTTGGTTCTGAACTTCAAATGTGCTGATAACTGTTTCATGAAGAGGCGTTCTGGGGGTGACATCTGTACCCATTGTGGCCAGCTTTTTGATGCCAGCAGTACGGTTTCTAGGGAGCGTAATCTCTCCCTTGGAAGCCCGACTTGGCATGGTCAGGCACAACCTGCTTCTATAGTAGGCCTGGAGAACCCAAGGTTGGAGAAGATGCGTGCTTATGCTGAGCAGGTATTTTTCAGCTTGGCCAACCCTTCTGAAGCCATATATTTAGTTAGGATAGTTCTCAATTTGCCTTGCACTCAAGGCAGCGGAGGACTTAAAATTTATCTGACAATGCCAGTAGTATCTTATGCTCCCTGAAACACAATAAAAGCCAATTTGTAAACATATATATATAGTTTTGTGCTATTACAACTGTACTGATGGTGTGAATGTGTGATTACTTCTAGTAATATGTAACACTCAATGTGCAGGCCAAGCAGCTGGAAGATTACTACAAGAAACACAGAAAGCTTGTGGAGTTGAAGACATCAGCTCGCCCTGGGGAAACCTGGCAGGGGCTCGTCAGCGCCTTGCAGCTCCAGCATCTAGACCCATCCCCAACACCACACAAACTCACCGCGTAAATAGTGTCCACTGAGTGTTAAGGATCTACATTGTGATCCATGCCTGCGACGTACGTAATGTACGTAGTATAACTATAAGTTTAAGTCCCTGAGGATTCAGTGGCTGTGGTATTTCGCTCTTTTCTGCTATAGATAAAATGTAAGCGATTTTGTAGACGCGCTTGCTTATATGTTTGTAACTGAGTATTGAACTTGCAAATGCAAGTCTACGGTGTGCCAGGCTCTCTGCCGTGCTGTTGTCTTGAGTACCAGTATAATTGTTCTGTGAGTTCTGCCCCCTCGAGTAGCCAGGCGGATATGGTGCTTTGTTCCTTTTTGTAATAGATAAAGTGTAAGCGATTTTGTAGACATGCTTGCTTATATGTTTGTAACTGAGAGTATTTAACGTGCAAGTGTGCGGAGCGACAGTCTCTGCTGGTCTGTTGTTTTGAGTACCAGTTTCGCTCAGTATTAGTTGCTTTTCAATCACCAAAAAGCAAGTTATTAGGTTAGCCATAGTGCTACATAGCTAGTATAATGCATATTGGTCCCATAAAAATACTGATGTGGTAGCTAATTAAGTAGGAGAGGAGAGATTAGAGTTAGCTAGTATAATGCACATTGGTTTCACAAAAATGCTGATGTGCTAGCTAATTAAATAGGAAAGGAGAGATTAGAGTAACATAGGTAGATACTGTATCATGGCGCAACAACGAGAAAAGTTAATTCTAAAAATCCTGTACACAAATTTATATTGAGATTCTAAAAAATAATAAATATGATATAGCTATAATGCTACTCCATGATACTATCCACTATAGAAATAGTATTATAACTACTACATGATACTTACCACTATACCAGTCTTATGCGTTTTCTCGTGCGCATCTATCTTATGCGTTTTCTCGTGCGCATCTATCATGTCCTAATGTGTGCTTTACCAGGGAAGAACATGAGACCAAGACGTGTATGGTAACTGGTAAGCAGCAAAACTGATGGGTCTTTTCATGGAGGTCGACCACTAGCTTTGGCATTGGGCTGTATAGTCTGATGTACATCCTGCCCCAGTTCCGTGTTTAAGTTTTAAAATCAATGTGCTGCATCAGTGTTTAAGCTTTAAAATCCATGTGCTGCTTCACTGTCTAAGCTGTCGTTCGTGCTACGGAGTACTTGCCAACCGGTCCAGTGTTTCGTGCGTGAGTTTAACCTGTGGCCACAGTCGTGTAGCCTGGGAGGGGATTGGAGTACGCTCTACGGCCTCATTGATTTGGTAGATCTAGTACTCTGACGTAGTGATAGCTGGGTGTCAGATCTGAATCTCATCTTGCGTTTGCACTATACACCCTTCTCCCACTCCACTTATCAGGAGTAACTTCTTCTCAAAGCAAAGACCATATGATTGTAATATTCTGGTAACCAATATAAGTGCACTTTGTTACAACTACCAGCAGCAGAGTTGTAGCTACTAAAACCCCAATACTTTCTAGTTACATTTCCTGCACACCTAATTGACAGAGAAACAAAGAAGGAACCGCACCTAATTTCATTGCATTGGCACCGAAACAATGCACTGAGTTTCTTGGAGCAATCGATTAGTGGATCACAACCAGAGCTCCCGAAGAAATCTTGCAGTAGTAGTAGTTCATGTTCAGTTTCATGTATACTCTTAAATACAGACTACACAAATATGAAAAGAGCAATACTACTAAAGTCTTCAGATACAATTTTATACCACTCTACTGCCTTTCTTCCATTTTGACCCCTTTCTCATTTTCATCGTGGAACGACACGGCCTTAAAAGTATTGTTGCTCGCGCTCCTGGACGGGTTAGCCGAGTCCCATTTCGACGGGTGTGCTTCCTCGCAGACTCTGCGAAATCAATCCAGTGTAAAGAGAAATCAGCGTAAATATGTCAGTACCAACGATATAGAGGGCGACCGGTGCACATACCCATCCTGGTGACCGCGAGACGAAGAGGGTTTAAGCTTGCCCGAAGCACTGTCGAGCCGGTTACTCGCGGAATTCTCTGTCTCTGAACCTCCGGCGGTGAACGCACTAGTAGTCCCAGGCTTCAGCTCGCCAAGAGGGTACAGTTCTGGAGATGACGACGGGTACTCGAGCCTCGTGAACCGCTGCTTATTGGAGGTCCGAACGAGGCCAGAGCCAGGGTTGTGCGGCCCGCAGGTCATGAGGCACATGAGCAGGTTGGCCGGCTTCAGCCTGCCGCTGACGGAGATCGTGGCAGTTCTTTCATCCTCCTCCAGCAGACCTCTCCTCCTGCCGGCTGCTTCCGCCCTTATCAGCGACTGCAGCGTACCGCTCCTTCTACCAGAAGGTTGCTCCGCTGCAGCTCGACGCTTGGAGTGGGACTCGCAGACGATTTCTGGGTTTTCCGGGGTTACTCCTGCCGTGTCTTGTCCCTGTTGATGCTTTGTGCTGTCCCGCCTCGCTTTATCATCTGTCTGTGTGGCTGCATCGTGCGCTGCTGCCTGATTGTTGAGGCCAGGTGAGCTTGCGCCTGAGGACGGCATGCTCGCCTTGGGGGACGAGTCGCTTGAGGAGCCTGAATGTGGCATTCTGCATTGCTCGTCGTACCCGATGGTGGAAGCAGATGGTGGTGACAGCAATGCTGGTTGGGGAGCTGGTGGTGGCAATATCTTTTTGGTGGCTGAAACAACAGCAACACGAGGAGGCGACAGTGGTACTGCCTCTTCTTTGACGACTGCAACAGCAGGTTCAGTAGTAGGAGCAGGAGATGGACACGTTGAAGGCCACCCTTGATTTGTTCCAGTAGAACGAGGTGACTCTTGCTGCTGAGCTGGCTTGGGAAGCTGAACCTTTGCATTGTTTGCACTACTATCCTGCTGGTGATCTGAAACTGTATCTACTTATAAGCGGCGGATCCAGGAACAAAACACAGTTGATCGCTATTCATGTAATTAATACCTGGTGTCGACTGGTCAAGTTGGAGCTCGGAGCCCTTGAGGACGTACTCGGTGCCTTGTGAGGGCAGCAGCAGATCCCCCTCGGACAGGTCATGCCACACAAATCCATTCTTGTATCTCCTGCATGGCATCATTGCATCATCAATACAATGTTGGGTAAACGATGGATCTTGAGACGGCAATTCGATCCATGGGTATGTCGTGCATACCTTTTGCAGGACCAGGAATACTTGGCTGCCATGCCCTTCCCTCTCAGGGCATCCAATCGGCTCATCACATCTGAACAAATTGCAATTCTGGTAAGGCAACTCTATAATGACCAATAGCAACAACAATCGAGTGCCAGTGGCAACTAACCTCGCAGGTAGAGGCCTTGTGGGGAGGCGAGGGGCACCTCCATGAAGTGTGGATGCTCCAGGTGTTGGTTGCGGCACAGGTAATACACCACCGCCACCCTCGCCGTCCCTATCTCGTACCTCTTGGTTGGCGGCGGCTCCGGCTCCACCCTGGCAGGCCTGGTACGTATCCCGGCTGGGCTGGCACGCCGTCTGGCTGTCCCCTCCATTCTGTTCAGTGGCTCCTCCGACATGTACGGGTGTATCAATCTGATGAACTTACACTGCAGTCATATCAGAAACAGAAGAGTCAGAGATCAAGCAAGATATGAACAAGACAAGGCAAGTAAGCAGAACTGGAATGTGGGACAAACAAGAAATCGTAGGAAAAACGAACAAACCTGCTGCCTTCTCTTCGCGTTTCAGGGATAGAACTGGAGATGTATTCTTGTGCTTCCTCTGGGTTCAGAAGAAAACGAGAGCCCTTTTGTACAGGGTGTGTTGTGCACGGCCAGGGTAGGAGGAGAGGAGTGCTGGGTAAGAAAGAAATACGGGAAAGACCTGGTGTTGCTGCCCACATGGGGCACATGTAGGATGGGCAGAGTACAGTTGGACTTACTTGTTCTGCCTGCTGAGTGTTGTACGTGAGATTTGGTTGGTTTTACTTTTACTCCATGCAATGCAGTGCAGACACCTTTCTTCTTTCCTGAGCTTTGCTTTGCCTTTGCATCTCCATCTATAGCTTTTTCCACACACCGATGCATGCAGTGTAGCCTAGTGGAGCTTTTCCGGGCCTCTTTGATTCCCCTGATCTGGAGGTGATACAATACAAGTAAAAAGTGATCCTTATATACTCAGCATTACTAAAGTTAGGTTCAAATTTTCAAACAAAAAGTTGAGTTCAAATTTTCATGGAAGATAGATATTTGGATACACCGAATAGACCATGGATCAGGCACGGGAATCCAGGGATTAGAAGAGTTGATCTGGGATAAATCTCATATTAACCGGAACAAGCTTCACTGTTATCTCGAATAAATGACCAAATTTTATGGTCTACAGTAACAAAAAGCTAACTGTTACCTGCCAGTAGTTATCCCTGGTCCTAGCATACCTGCAAAGATATAAGGTGCTAACCACTCTACCAGATGACGATCTTTGGATCATGATGTTCTGCAAAGAGCAGTTCAGCAAGAAGGACCTGCTGTGTTTGGTATAACCCCTTTCAGGATTCCTAACAAAGGTAGAATTATTGTTGGTTATCTCACTTTATCTTTTGGCTGAATGGAATGTCAACTAAGAAGCATGTTTAGTCAACCTAATGCATGCCTGCCATAATATCACAGCAACAATGTCGTTGAAGCTAGTTATTTCCTTCTTTTGTTAGATCGTCACATGCTGGACGATCTCTGATCAAAATTGCAGCTCAGCTGTAAAGGTTCCCATGAGGGTAAGTATATTTTGGTCCAAGTACCTCAAGCAATAAGTTCTATTGATCAGGAATTTACGAGAAGCCATACAGAAAATATGGCTTATCATTTTAGCGAGGAACACACACTGTTTATCTCAAAGCAAAGAAGCATAACATCTGGAACATATGCTTTATTGCAGCTATCTCTTCTCTACCGTATCCACTCTATCGAGGAGATAGTGCATAGTGAAGAAACAAGAACAACATAGGCTAGTTATATTTTAAATTTTGCTTGCTGCGGATAACATAATGACTCATACCTGGAAAGAATATCAAACACTGAGATGAAGTCTTGATCAGAGAAGGTCCCATAGCACAGAACACATGTTAATATGTCACTATGTGCTGTTTCAGTCACTCCAGAGCAGAAATGTTCCTCGTTTACCAAAGAAATATCTGTTGTTACCAGGATTGCAGGTCAAGCAGCAATGTTGCATGAATTAAGATGAAAATTTCCCATTAAGGATGGGCTCTAGAGAGTCTTGCTGTTATATTTGAATTTCCAACACCCTTAGTAATCAAGGAAGACACCATATTGTTGTAACTAGCAATATGCTCCTAGGGAGACCATAACACATAGCACCTACGTGGGTTCTACATCTGTGTGTCACTTGCAGAAAAGATGCAAATAACGCATATGTAGATGATAACACTAAAAATCGTGAGCCACTCGTACCTACCATAAGTTGAAACGCGCTGCAGAAACACAAAGTCATAAAATGAACTAAACAGACAAAATGATATGATAATGTGCTGTCAGTGATGCTAAGAAACCAATTTAATGAATGGAAAAGGTGCTCTTAGGAGCACCAAGGTATACATTATATGCGAACCTGACAATAAAATTAAGACACAGATTGTATTTCTGGGCATCACTTAAAGAATAGATGCCAAGAACACCTACGTAGATCATAAAGATATAAACCATGGACAAGCCATAGCTATCATATGTTGAAATGCACTGGCGAAATACAAAGTCGTGAAAGGAACTATTTAGCCAAAAGGATATGATCATGTGAATTAGTACAATATTTCCTTACAGGAAATGAGTATATCACTCCCAGTCTCTAGCGCTGCAAATACAAATTCAAGGAGGAGTTGGCACTTCTGGTCCATAAAGCCAAGAGGAAATCTTATATTGGCCTTAAGGCCTGGGTAACGAATTTCTTGTAAATACCCTGTATCATAGTGTAGCTCTTCTTAGCTTAGTTTTTGCTTCCTTTTTAGTGCTACTCTCCAGCACTCTGTATTTCTAGTTTTATACATTATACCAAAAATCAATAAAAATATATGCAGTGAGGAAACTCATTGTACAGCTTCAAAAAAAAAAAAAAAAGCAGCGACTACCTAGTGCTAAAAATTTAATTGATTGAGTGGAAGAGGTACAGGTACTCTTAGCAGCACTGAGCTATACAAGTATACATTGCTGGTTACCAAAATTTCCCTCAAACTAAAGTGATACTGACTGAATCAACTACAGGCGAACCTAACAACAAAACTGAGGCACGATCTATACAAGACTCACTTGAAAAAAAGAGCATGTTCATGTTCTTCAACACCTTATCATGGAGAAGAAATCAAAGCTGCACCTGGACCCTTCTGTTCCCCTTGAGGAAGACCTCCTTGTCGACCAGCTCGCGCGTGTACCCATCAAACTCCACGGGAACTCCACCATTGAGCCCCTTCATGTCCAAGAACCACTTGCTGTCTTTCCGCCAGAGCCCCCGAAACTGATCCAGGTAATGCAGGTTGCTGTGATTTGCCTGAAGCGCCTCCGCCAGGACCATGTTGACCCCCTCCCCCGCAAGATAGACCTGCCGCCCTGCACCAACGCTCTCGCCGATTTTCCACTTGAGGTCCTCGGCGGCATTGGCATCAGCATGGATGGAGTCAAAGTCTGGTTGCATAGTTGAGATGATGGCATCAACGATTCTCATCAGGCTTGGCGCCAAGCGTATCGCGAGGTGTGGCCGGGCGAGCACGTTGCCCTCGCACACATGGTACCAGTAATTCCCTGGCTCGACGTCCCCGAATTTCCTGACGATGAGGGTGGCTTGACGTCCTCCCAGAAGCGTGGTTCCTCGACGATGCCGGCGCCCGAGGAGGCGCGGAGGTTGTCGACGTCGAAGTAGAAGGCGAGGAGCTTGGGAGATGAAGGCGGCAGTGTGGGCGGCGGCGAGGCAGAGGGTGGGGTCGAGGACAAGGGTGCGGTTGAGGTAGCGGGCCTCGGCGAGCGCGCAGAGGAGGCTGCGCGTGTAGTGCGGCATGGGCTTGCAGCGGTCGCCGCCGCCGTGGTAGGCGGCGGCGGCGAACTGGGCGCGGGAGGGACGCGGCGGGGGCGGGGCGGCGGTGGAGGCGCCGGGGCGGGGCTTGCGGGCGTTGGGGCCGGAGTGGTAGTCGCCGATGGAGACGACGGAGTGGGCGCAGGTGCGGGGGGTCAGGGAGATGGTGAAGCGGCGGTAGTCCTTGGTGGGGGAGGAGGAGTTGGAGCGGGCGCGCCAGGCCATGTCGCAGGAGGCGGAGGGCGGGTCGCCGGGGACGGGGCGGCTGAAGCGGGTGAAGTGGAAGGCGTCGATGGCGCTGCGCGTCATGAGGTGGAAGAGGCGCGGGTCGGCGCAGTCCAGCGGGGAGGAGAGCTCGCATTCCTGCTCCTGGTCTTCGTGGGAGTCGGCCAGCGGGGCAGGAGGGGTGGAGAGGGAGGGAGGGAGGCGGAGGAGGGCGATGAGGATGACGGCGGCGACGGCGTGGGCGGCGGAGGAGAGGAGCTCGGGTCCATGGCGACACCGCGACAGATGGCGGCGAGATCTGGTTCAGCTCGGTTCCGGCTGTGTTGTGGGAGTGCAACTGGAAATGTTTCTCCGGCCCATCAGCATCTTTTTTTTTTTCAAAATTAAAAGTCTATTTTGAAATTTGAACCACGAGTGACGAGTCTGGTTCAACCCTGATTTTTGAGAGTAAGGATGGCCGTAGCGCTAGTATCTTAGGTAGTATTATACATTGTAGGTTTATAAAAGTAATGATGTGGTATCTAATTTGTAAGAAGAGATATGATTAGAGTTAGGGGTGGAAACGGATCGGATGCGGATCGGATAGTACCCTTCCCATTTCCATTTCCATATTTTCAAAACGAATACGGATGCGAATACGGATGTTGTCGAATACGAATTCGGACCGGATATTACTCGGATACGAATACGGATCGGACGATTTCTCAATTCGGAGCGGATACGAATATAAGGAAATAATAGACTCATGTCTTATAATGAGCCAACAATAAAATTTTAGAGAGATAAATATACTTATATAATGCATAGTAGTTCCAAGTTCAGTCACATAAAAGAGCATTTGATCGATTTCTTAGCTTCTCTATGTTAGGTAATTGGCATATTGGGGTTGAAATACTAAAATTGTCTAACATAATCTTATTGGGATACGGATATTTCCATTTCCATATCCATATTTGCTTCAAAATTCAATACCACATTTGTATTTGTTTTTGAAAAAACGGATCCGAATAGTTACCATATCCATTTTCATTGACAGCCGGATTCGGATATTACCACTTCCATTTTTAATTTCTCGAATACGAATGTCGGATAATATGGACTATCCATTACCAGTTTCCACCCCTAATTAGAGTAAGATAGGTGGATACTGTATCACAGCGCGCGTTATGAGAAAAGTAAATGCCAAATAGATCTTGTACACAAATTTATATTGAAATTCTAGAAAATAATAAATTTAGAAGATTATGATACTACTCTATAATACTACCCACTATAGAGATAATATCATAGACAAGTATCATATACATGATACTAGCATACAATACTATGCACTATGACTAGCTTGAAAAATGTAAAATGCACCCGAGGCTGGAATAGATCCAAAGGTGAAAATTTAGAGGATGTTTGCTCCACATCCATTTATCATAGAGTTAATTTGATTTTACAAAGGTTTAGCTTCCGTATTTTAAGCCACACTTTTGTGGGTAACTATACTTTGATTTAATAAATTGTGGCTAGAACTCAAACAAATCCTTAGTCATAAAACTTCGTGGCATATATCTGCAAAGTTCTTATGGCATTGTACAAGATTGTAGATCAAGTCTACCATCTCAGCTATGCCAACTTTGAATATGCGTGCAATGATAATGCATCTTACAACTTTTGCTCGTATTGAGAAAATCAAGCACAACACTCCTTGGGAGAGGGAATGCCATCAACAAGCATGGTGATATTATTACTTGGGTATAACTTATTTGGAATTCATATAATGAAACTCCTTTTTTTCCTTTTTTAAATCTGTGCTTTGTTTTGTAAAAGGATTCTCGCACCACTCTCGCTTTGTAATTTTGATTGTATGACTTTACTTGTAAGCGGTGTCAAAGCCTATTTTAAAAAGCGGAGGAAAAAAAGGAGTTAGGGTTGGAATGCAGGGCGGGATGCAACACAGATTTTCTCATCCCTAGCCAATCCCCTTCGGGACCTGTTTGAAACACAAGATAGGAAATACTATACAACACAAGATAGGAAATACTATACCGAAAGAGAAAAACCGAAGGAACATGATATGGATGCAAGGGAAAAACTATATGATTTTCCTATCCTATGAATCAAAAGAGGCCTATAGGAATGTAAAGCACATGAAGGGATTATATAAGCTTGTTTGAAACGCAACAACCTAGTCGACATCGCCAGGGAGTTGAGAGTACAAATCATCATTATCGAGGATGTAGTAGTCAAGACAAATATTGCAAGGACAATCATCCTCGCGGTAACAAAAAAATAATCCAAAATCAATCTAGCGAAGCAGGATCTAAAGGTCTATACCTAGAAAAGCGTAATCTCCCAACACCACCATTAGCATCGGGAAGGAGATCGCGTCGTCGAATGAAGTGCCGAAGATTAGTTATTGTAGAGGATGCCATCTCCATCGAGGTGGATGCCAAAAAGAAGATGTCCAAAAAAGGCCCATTAAAAATTGTACACATAGATTGGGTTTCCTCCTCCCGACGCTAGCATGGCTGGCCAGAGAAGGGGGAGTCGATCTACATAGAGGCGGAAGTGGAGGAGGTGCTGGGTTTAGGAGGCCGCGGTTATGTTAGACAATACGCCTTATATATTGTCACTACTATTTTGGGTTTCTATAAAGTTGGTCAAAATTATTTGTAGAGGCTCTATGAACAGTGCAGATCACAGATCGAAACCGACGAACGGTCCAGATTCTCTGACGTAAAATCCCAAGCACAAGACACCTTCGGTCCCGTCCCGTGCCCACAAAAGCACCGTCTGCTCGTCTCGCCTCCCCCAAACCCAAACCAAACCAGGCGAGACGCCGCATCGCGAACCAAACCCCGAACCCGAGGCGGCGACGAGGAGCAAGGGCAAAACCCCACCTCTACCGGCGGCGGCGGCGGCGATGGAGTCGGTGGAGACGCTCGTGGCGCACATCCAGGCGCTCTCCGGGTCCCCGGAGGATCTGGCGCAGCTGCACGGCCTCCTCAAGCAGGCCGACGGCGACGCCCTGCGCGCCCACTCCGCCGCCCTCCTCCCCCTGCTCCCCCAGCTCCACCCCGCCGCCCACTCCCTCGGCTACCTCTTCCTCCTGTACGCCACCCCCCTCCCTCTCGTTCACCCAAACCCTAACCCCCATCCGAATCCGTCACCCTATTCTCCCTTCCGCATCTGACGCCTCTTCGTTTGCTCTCTGCAGGGACGCTTTCCTCTCGGCGCCCGCCAACCTGAAGGCGCACGCCGGCGGGGACCTCCTCGCGACCGTCGCCAATTTCCTCACCTCCTGCTCGGCCGAGCAGATATGCCTGTCGCCCGACAAATGTGCGCGCCGCGCGAGTTTCACCAAACCAGATCGTTTCCTTTTTGTTCCGCACCGGGGATATATATAATTGTTCATCTGTTTGTCGTGCAGTTCTGAACGTGTGCAAGGTGCTCAAGAGCGAGGCCATGCAGCTCAACGCGCCGATCAGGGGGATCGCCCCGCTGCGCGCGGCCGTGCGCAAGGTCCAGGCGTCGTCGGAGCACCTGACCCCGCTCCACGCCGAGTACCTCACCCTCTGCCTGCTGGCCAAGCAGTACAAGGCTGGCCTCAGCGTCCTGGAGGACGACATATTCGAAGTTGACCAGCCAAAGGACCTGTTCCTCTACTGCTACTATGGGTATGGTGGATTAAGTTTGATGTGTGGCTTGTATTATGGTTTTTATTTGAGTAAGTATGCACGGCTTGCTTGCTAACTAGTTTGCCTTGTCTTCCAGGGGGATGATATATATCGGGCTCAAGAAGTTCCGTAAAGCATTGGAGCTTCTTCACAATGTCAGCCTTCCAACTATCCTGGTTTTCTTTTGTTGCTAGTTGTTTGCCCATTTATCGCTTACCAATATATATATTTCTTTTTTTCAGGCTGTCACTGCCCCAATGACGTCATTGAACGCAATTACTATCGAGGCTTACAAGAAGTATGTCCTGGTTTCGCTCATTCAGAATGGACAGGTATTTCACTTGCATCCTACACTGCTTAATGATGCTACTTTTAGGGAAAAATTGTCTTATGGGATTGGGTTCAGATCAATTATTTCTCCTTTTAGGCAAAATAACAAATGTAACTTAAGACCACACTAACATATAGAGAATAGTAATTTGATCAAACAAACTAACCTGTAGTTATTTATATAAGATATAAGGATGTAAAAGGCATTGCACCAGATGAGATGCTCGAATACTGCATTAGTATAGGAACATATTTTGTCCTTGAAAAGAGGTAAAAGTACATTAGCACTCCAAGTGGGTATGCATGCCCTCCTCTTTCCTTCTCATGATGGCATAATAGTCTAGATCTACTGCATCAGGCCTCGTTTGCCATCAAGCTATTTTTTGAAGTATTCATGGAACACTTCAGTTTCTAAAAATACTCAAGTATTAAATACTTTAAGGTGTTTTGGATCCGATAAATATTGTGGTTTTGCAACTGAAGTATTCTCTAAAACTGTGTTTTTTTTTTTTGGAGTATATTGAATAAAGAGGTCTGACCCTCTTTTTCTAAAACTGAGAAAGGTGAAAAACCATATTATTGCTTTGCAAGGCACTAAAATACTATGGTATTGATATACTTCAGTTTTAGAAAACTTTGTTACAAAAACTATCCTTATATGCTTCCTATATAGCACTTGCTAGATTAAGGTAGTTCTTTATATAAGATAAGAATGTAAAAGGCATTGCAACAGTTGAGATGCTCGAATACTAGATTAGTACAGGAACATAACTTGAAAAGAGGCAAAAGTACATGTATTGGCATTCCTAGTTGATATGTGTGCCCTCTTTCCTTCCCTTGATGGCATAATAGTCTTGATACAATCACTGATTGGTGATCATAAATTCATAATCCCTTTTTTTTGTTATCTTTGGTTAGTACAAGTAGGGAGCACAAGAATATAATTTTTGCTAGTGAATAGAGAAAGTTGATAATATGCTCATGATCCCCTCATCAGTGCACAAATATCCAAATCATTAACGGTTGCCCATCAATATTTGTTTGGAAGGAAAACCAAGGTTCCTGTAATTGTGCCTTTTGCTCTACTGGTGATTAGTTCACATAGATATTGAGATGCCTTGTTACATTCTTAATTGATTCAGTTGAAGCTTATGTGGGAATATTGAATTTGCTTAACAGGTTCCATCATTCCCGAAGTACGCATCTTCTACTGCTCAGAGGAACCTGAAAAATCATGCTCAGGTTTACTTCCATCCTGCAAATCATAATTTGTAGTGCATAACGTGAAATAAAATGCTCTTGTTTTCAAGTTGTTTGACGCAATGAGAGTCATTTGCTCTTCCTAGTTTCTTCATTGGTTTTGGTGTAACTAGTCAAGTAATTAAGTTCCGATAATTGTTTATGGTGGCTTTCTTGCCATTCCTAGTTCACTAATTAGTTTTGGTGCCACAGTAGTCAAATTGATTAGTTCTGATAATTGTTCATGGTGGTTATTCACCCATTGTACTTGATGACAGTGGATTGCATTACACTATCAGCTACAATTGGTTGGTTCTTTGTACTATGTGCATTTCTTACACTTTTAAAACTTAACTAACTTCATGTGATACGTTTAACACAATTAGTACACACATCTACCGCCAGATGCGACAGCCTAACACTAATACATCTTTACTCTTTTTGCGTTACACTAATAGTACATCTTTTACTGATTCATGCTAGATTCTGGTATTAATGATGTACTTTATCCTTTTAATTACATGAAAATTCTTTTATAGGTATTTCAGAAAGCGTTCATGCTGTATACTGTTTAATTTTCAGATTTACGTCGATCTGTCTACATGCTATGGCAATGGTAGCTACTCTGAGTTGGAGACGTTCATCCAGTCAAACACAGAGAAATTTGAAACTGTGAGTATTTTTTCCTTCCTGTGTTGTCTATCAGAACTAGTATCAGTCTGTTACAGGGATACCCAGAGCTGTGGGCTGCAGCTACTTCCTTGTTGGGAACTAATTGTATTAATTTTTCTGTCCATGCTAATATTATTCGTCAATAGTTTTTTCATGGTGAAGTACTATGTGTTGATTTTTTTTTGATTGTTGCCTTTCCTCCTTTCTTTCAGGATAACAACCTTGGACTCGTGAAGCAAGTGCTCTCCTCAATGTACAAGCGGAACATCCAGAGGCTGACCCAGACCTACCTAACTCTTTCACTTGAAGACATTGCCAGCTCTGTTCAACTCAACACCCCGAAAGAAGCTGAGATGCATGTACTTAGGATGGTAGGTGTTGTTTATTTGCAGTCTGGTGGTGTTTAGCATCTATGCAAAATAGAATCACACAGTTTTGACTGTTTTACAATTCAGATTGAAGATGGTGAGATACATGCAACGATAAACCAGAAGGATGGCATGGTCAGCTTTCATGAAGATCCTGAGCAATATAAGAGTAGTGAGATGGTGGAGCATATTGACTCTTCGATTCAAAGGTACGTTCGTTGTATTTTCCACAATTATCTGTTAATTATAATCTGTGCATACTTGAAGATTTCTGAAATTATCAGTGTCGTGGACCTCTATAGTCACTAATGGCCTGCCTTATGCATAGTTGACTTAGGATCAGTTGAGAATCTGACATATAGTTAATGCATTGCTTAATTTCTTTTGAGTAGGCGACTTACGTTACCGGAATTGCTATCATGTTTTTCTCGAGAATTCATTCATAGGCACATGCAGTCGTGGACAATGTTTTATCTAACCTATGAAAAAAAATTAAACATGGAGTGGTGTCTTTTTGTGACTGATTCAATGCTCTAACAAATATTCTCCAGGTTGATGGCTTTGTCCAAGAAGCTGACCTCAATTGATGAGAATATATCATGCGATCATGCGTTTTTGATGAAGGTTAGCCCAAACTTGCAGATATATTTTTCCTCTCGATTGTCACTTTGCTTTGTTGTTTTCTAACTATGAATCTGGCACAGAGTGGAAGGGAACGTGGAAGAGGATTCGACTACGACGACTTTGACTCAGTTCCGCACAAATATTTTTGAGACAAACTGTGTCTTAGGTGACCTAAAAGTACTGCCTGTCAAAGCCCTTTTCCTGAGGTCATTATCGGTTTGATCCGTATATTCCGCCACCAAAGTTCGAACCCTGTAAATGCTGGAATTAAAGGATGAGAGCTTTTGCCTTAAGTTAGTGACACTCGGAAGAATTTATCAAGCTAGTTATGATTTTGAGTACCTATTATTCTGCTGTGTGAACATTCTGGTTGTTTTAGCTGCTGCCTGCTGGTTTTGTTAGCTGCTGCATTTTTGTGGTGCTGTGTTATATGCTGCGTTTTTGTGGTGCTGTGTTAACCTGGTTACATATTGTGCGGCAAGGCTTACAGTAGTATTTCGTTGGGCAGAAATGGATTTTATCTTTGTCGTGACTGGCAGTTGGCTAATTTGGCTTGAAAGGTGTTTTGTGTAACGTAATACTGTATAACAGTGCGGTCGGAGAACAAAGACACAAAATCTGTCTTTTCACCCGTTGTACTGTTACGATATCCCTTTGCTCTTATGCTGAAACTGGAGATGAGCCTATGCGCATTAGAGATGCAACACTCCAAAATCACTGGAGATGAGCCTTTACTCAAGCATATTGCAAAACAATGACACCAACACTTTTATTCAAGCTTGACATAAAAAAAGCTTTTGATTCGGTGAGATGGGGTTACTTGATGGACATGCTTCAACATTTGGGCTTCCCAAGTAAATTTTGTGATTGGGTTGTGCTCTCCTATCTACCTCATTCTCAAGAGTGATTCTCAATGCTATTGCTGGTGACCCAATAAAGCATGGTAGAGAGCTAAGATAAGAGGACCCATTATCGCCGCTTCTTTTCGTATTGGCCATCGATTCGCTACACCATATCCTTGCAAGGCCACCGACCAAGAGCATATTAAAAAGCTTTGGGGGAGAGCTCCCATGATTCACACGTCCCTTTACACCGACAATGCCACTATTTTCATGGCTCCAATTAAGGATGACATCAACTTCCTAGCTTCCACCTTGCATCAGTTTGGTGATGTCACCGGGTTCGGAACAAATTACACAAAAAGTCAAGTGGCATCCATTAGGTGTGCGGGTCTTGACTTTGACAACATCCTCCAAGCTTTTTTTTGGCTTCTTGCACAAATTTTCCAATGAAGTACTTAGGCCTACTTTAACGGTCACAAGACTAAAGAGAATCCACTTTCAACCTTTGGAGGATAAAGTGGCCGCCGAGCTTGTCCCGTGGCTTGGCAAGCACGTCACCATGGCCGGCCATGCAACCCTTGTGAAGTTGGTCCTCACTAGCATTGCCATCTACTACATCGCTGCGATGAACATCCCGATAGAGGTCCTCATGAAGATTGATAGTATTAGAAGGGCTTCTTTGGATAGCTTGTGACAAGGTTACTAGGGGGAAATGCAAAGTTAATTGGAAAATGATGTGTGAACCTAAATATTGTGGATGACTTGGGATCCTTAACCTCACAAAATTCGCTTCGGCTCTTTAAATGGGATGGTTATGGCATGAATGGAATGACAAAGCAAAGCCATGGGCCAGCCTAGGTACGTACTCCTTGCACTCCTCAATACAATGATCTCTTTGCGGCGACTACAAAGGTCATCATAGGGAATGGAAAGAAACCGCTCTTTGGGGAGGCTTCTTGGATAGATGGAAGGATCAAAACGGAAAAAAATCACCGTCAACAAAGCATTGGAGGATAATTTTTGGGTCACACAAGTCGACATACAAGACGGTCTCTCCCTTGAATACATTGTACAATTTCTAACCTTTGGGAAATGCTTCAAACAATGTACTTGAACCCCAACACGCCGAATTCACTTTCTTGGAAGCTCACAAATGATTGATGCTACTTGTCTAAGCTGGCCTACAACATGCAATTTTCAAACAATTCGAAGCAAAAAGGCCACGACGTCCCTTACAATATTGATTTCATGGCAAATATGGAAGAAAAGAAACGCACACGTTTTACGGAACACCGCCTCCACCTTGAACATGCTTGTAACCAAAATGAAAGAGGAAGTGGCAATGTGGAGCTTAGCCGGGGCAAGGGCCTGGAGTAATGTAATGCCACGAGAGTAGACTTAGGTTTTGGGCTTGACCTGTTTTGGTGAAGTCGTGGTTTGTAAGAGCTCTAAAATTTCTCCTTAATTAATAAAAATGGTAAATCTTTTACCTTGTTTAAAAAATACTTTCAGAAAAATACGGTATGGTGCAGAATTGCATCATATTCATTAATGCTTCTTTGGTTTTCACGATTTTGAGAACATACGATAGGGATGGTATGCCAAGTTTTATTTTTTTGCGAAAATTCCGCCAATCTATTAATAATCATCAATAGCAGTACAAACAGACCCAAAAGTAACAAAAAATACAAGTAGTTTTTTTGGACCACCTAGCGACGACTACACACAATGACGTGAGCCGAAGACACGCCGCCATCCTTGGCCCTCCACCACCGGAGCCAGCCAACACTTGTAGTAGTAGAGCTTGTTGTAGTAGACAAACAAGAAGTCGTCGTGCTAAGGTCCCAAAGGACCAGCGCACCAAAGCAGCAACCGTCACTAAAGATGACAACTGTCGTTGCCTATTCGACGGTACCTCGGAGGAGGGATCCTCACGAGGGGGAGAAGAAGTAGGGGCTATAGGGCGGAGAGTCCTCGGGACGGTGGTACGCGATTTACCCAACTTCGGACCACCTGCACGATGGCAAGGCCTACTGCTGCTTGTCTGGAATTATCTGGGCGCTTTCGCGTTGTTACAATGAGTTGTGGTTGTCCCTCTAGGGCTCCCGGGATCCGGCTTATAAAGGCGCACGGATCTAGGGTTTACATGGAGAGTCCTAGCCGGATTACAGATTGCCTAACTACAGTACAATGTCTTGCCGTGTACGTCAAGGATCCGCCTTCCATATACGTCGTACTGGATCCGGGTTCCTTATGGGCCTCCACGGATCCGGCTTCCTCCGAAGGTCGGTTAGGATCCGGCTTACTGATCCTGGGCTAGACTTCATCCTTCATGATCTACAGCAACTGGGCCGCCCGATGGGCCACATGCCACATCACCGTCTATGGGCCACCCGGGCTCGCCGGATCTAGGCACTGTCGATGGTACACCCATGAAGTATACCCACAACAGTAGCCCCCAGAGTTCTCCGAGTTTCACCTCCTGTTTCCGCCTTTCTAACGCTTCATGAATTCCGGCAATTTTGGTAACGCGGAGAAACTTGAAGAACTCCAACTTCACATTTTCTTCTTTCCCAACTTTTGGTCGGAAAATACCCTCATCCTGCGGGACTTCATCCATCGACAGCATATAATATGTCTCCGGGTTACTCCCTGCCTTCGGACAAGAGTTTTCTTATCTTCACGCTGCTACCCGGAACCTTAAAAGATTCAAACGGTTCCGCCAAACTTGGCGCCATTTTTGCGCGATTTGAGCGGTAAACCAGCCTTAGCCATTTTTACTGCCTAGGGTTTTCGACACGTGTCGCTCATCCAACGGCGCGACGCTTGCGTTCCGACCATAGGATGCGGAGCACGAATCTCTTCCCTCGGCCTATAAATATCCACCGTCTACCCTAATTACCTCATTCGCACCCCATTCCCTTCTCAGCGCAGCGCCGCCTCCGAGCTTTCCCTCCGCCGCACCGGAGTCTGCCGGAATCCCACCGGAGTTTCGCCGGAGTCACTTCGCCACCGTGCGGTGTTCTTCCTGTTCTTAACTTCAGCGAGCCACCGCGCCAAAACCTCGTCGCCGGCGACTCCGACCATCGCGGAAACCATTCCGGTAAGCTCTTGAGCTTCGTCTTCGCACCGTAGTTGGTAGGGATGAGTCTAGGGTTTCAGCTCTGGATCCGACTAAGCTAGTTTTTCCGCCATTGTTTTTTCTTCAGATGTCTTCTTCGACTCCGCCTCCCACATCCGAGCCAGTCATGGCAACACCCCTTGCTGGCGTGAAGTTGGCGTGGGAGATAGAAATCTTTGTGGTGTAGCTTTTCTTCAGGTCCCCGGCAACGGCGCCCGAAATTTGCTTGATGCGTGTGGTTGACACGTCCGTTGGGAACCCCAAGAGGAAGGTGTGATGCGCACAGCGGCAAGTTTCCCTCAGTAAGAAACCAAGGTTTAATCGAACCAGTAGGAGTCAAGAAGCACGTTGAAGGTTGATGGCGGCGGGATGTAGTGCGGCGCAACACCAGAGATTCCGGCGCCAACGTGGAACCTGCACAACACAACCAAAGTACTTTGCCCCAACGAAACAGTGAGGTTGTCAATCTCACCGGCTTGCTGTAACAAAGGATTAACCGTATTGTGTGGAAGATGATTGTTTGCAGAAAACAGTAGAACAAGTATTGCGATGGGTGTATTTCAGTAAAGAGAATTGGACCGGGGTCCACAGTTCACTAGAGGTGTCTCTCCCATAAGATAAACAGCATGTTGGGTGAACAAATTACAGTTGGGCAATTGACAAATAAAGAGGGCATGACCATGCACATACATATCATGATGAGTATAGTGAGATTTAATTGGGCATTACGACAAAGTACATAGACCGCCATCCAACTGCATCTATGCCTAAAAAGTCCACCTTCAGGTTATCATCCGAACCCCCTCCAGTATTAAGTTGCAAAACAACAGACAATTGCATTAAGTATGGTGCGTAATGTAATCAACAACTACATCCTTAGACATAGCATCAATGTTTTATCCCTAGTGGCAACAGCACAACACAACCTTAGAACTTTCATCCTTTGTCCCGGTGTCAATGCGAGGCATGAACCCACTATCGAGCATAAATACTCCCTCTTGGAGTTACAAGCATCTACTTGGCCAGAGCATCTACTAGTAACGGAGAGCATGCAAGATCATAAACAACACATAGATATAACTTTGATAATCAACATAACAAGTATTCTCTATTCATCGGATCCCAACAAACGCAACATATAGAATTACATATAGATGATCTTGATCATGTTAGGCAGCTCACAAGATCCGACAATGAAGCACAATGGGGAGAAGACAACCATCTACCTACTGCTATGGACCCATAGTCCAGGGGTAGACTACTCACACATCACTCCGGAGGCGACCATGGCGGCGTAGAGTCCTCCGGGAGATGAATCCCTCTCCGGCAGGTGCCGGAGGCGATCTCTGGATCCCCCGAGATGGGATCGGCGGCGGCGGCGTCTCGCAAGGTTTTCCGTATCGTGGCTCTCGTGACCGGGGGTTTCGTCACGGAGGCTATTTGTAGGCGGAAGGGCAGGTCAAGAGGCGGCACGAGGGCCCCACACCACAGGGCCGCGCGGCCAAGGGGGGCGCCGCCCTAGGGTGTGGCCCCTCGTGGCCCCTCTTCGTCTCTCCTTCGGACTTACGGAAGCTTCGTGGCAAAATAGGACCCCGGGCGTTGATTTCGTCCAATTCCGAGAATATTTCGTTACTAGGATTTCTGAAACCAAAAACAGCAGAAACAAAGAATCGGCACTTCACATCTTGTTAATAGGTTAGTTCAGACAATGCACGAATATGACATAAAGTGTGCATAAAACATGTAGATAACATCAATAATGTGGCATGGAACATAAGAAATTATCGATACGTTGGAGACGTATCAGCATCCCCAAGCTTAGTTCTGCTCGTCCCGAGCAGGTAAAACGATAACACAGATAATTTCTGGAGTGACATGCCATCATAATCTTGATCATACTATTTGTAAAGCATATGTAGTGAATGCAGCGATCAAAACAATGTTTATGACATGAGTAAACAAGTGAATCATATAGCAAAGACTTTTCATGAATAGCACTTCAAGACAAGCATCAATAAGTCTTGCATAAGAGTTAACTCATAAAGCAATAATTCAAAGTAAAGGCATTGAAGCAACACAAAGGAAGATTAAGTTTCAGCGGTTGCTTTCAACTTGTAACATGTATATCTCATGGATAATTGTCAACATAGAGTAATATAATAAGTGCAATATGCAAGTATGTAGGAATCAATGCACAGTTCACACAAGTGTTTGCTTCTTGAGGTGGAGAGAAATAGGTGAACTGACTCAACATTGAAAGTAAAAGAATGGTCCTCCATAGAGGGAAAGCATCGATTGCTATATTTGTGCTAGAGCTTTGATTTTGGAAACATGAAACAATTTTGTCAACGGTAGTAATAAAGCATATGTATCATGTAAATTATATCTTACAAGTTGCAAGCCTCATGCATAGTATACTAATAGTGCCCGCACCTTGTCCTAATTAGCTTGGACTACCGGATCATCGCAATGCACATGTTTTAACCAAGTGTCACAATGGGGTACCTCTATGCCGCCTGTACAAAGGTCTAAGGAGAAAGCTCGCATTGGATTTCTCGCTATTGATTATTCTCAACTTAGACATCCATACCGGGACAACATAGACAACAGATAATGGACTCCTCTTTTATGCATGAGCATGTAACAACAATTAATAATTTTCTCATATGAGATTGAGGATATTTGTCCAAAACTGAAACTTCCACCATGGATCATGGCTTTAGTTAGCGGCCCAATGTTCTTCTCTAACAATATGCATGCTTAACCATAAGGTGGTAGATCTCTCTTACTTTAGACAAGACGAACATGCATAGCAACTCACATGATATTCAACAAAGAATAGTTGATGGCGTCCCCAGAAACATGGTTATCGCACAACAAGCAACTTAATAAGAGATAAAGTGCATAAGTACATATTCAATACCACAATAGTTTTTAAGCTATTTGTCCCATGAGCTATATATTGTAAGGCGAATGATGGAATTTTAAAGGTAGCACTCAAGCAATTTACTTTGGAATGGCGGAAAATACCATGTAGTAGGTAGGTATGGTGGACACAAATGGCATAGTGGTTGGCTCAAGTATTTTGGATGCATGAGAAGTATTCCCTCTCGATACAAGGTTTAGGCTAGCAAGGCTTATTTGAAACAAACACAAGGATGAACCGGTGCAGCAAAACTCACATAAAAGACATATTGAAAACATTATAAGACTCTACACCGTCTTCCTTGTTGTTCAAACTCAATACTAGAAATTATCTAGACCTTAGAGAAACCAAATATGCAAACCAAATTTTAGCATGCTCTATGTATTTCTTCATTAATGGGTGCAAAGCATATGATGCAAGAGCTTAAACATGAGCACAACAATTGCCAAGTATCACATTACCCAAGACATTTATAGCAATTACTACATGTATCATTTTCCAATTCCAACCATATAACAATTTAACGAAGAAGAAACTTCGCCATGAATACTATGAGTAGAAGCTAAAGACATACTTGTCCATATGCTACAGCGGAGCGTGTCTCTCTCCCATAAAATGTGAATGCTAGGATCCATTTTATTCAAACAAAACAAAAAACAAAAACAAACCGACGCTCCAAGTAAAGTACATAAGATGTGATGGAATAAAAATATAGTTTCAGGGGAGGAACCTGATAATGTTGTCGATGAAGAAGGGGATGCCTTGGGCATCCCCAAGCTTAGACGCTTGAGTCTTCTTAGAATATGCAGGGGTGAACCACCGGGGCATCCCCAAGCTTAGAGCTTTCACTCTCCTTGATCATGTTGCATCATACTCCTCTCTTGATCCTTGAAAACTTCCTCCACACCAAACTCGAAACAACTCATTAGAGGGTTAGTGCACAATAAAAATTAACATATTCAGAGGTGACACAATCATTCTTAACACTTCTGGACATTGCATAAAGCTACTGGACATTAATGGATCAAAGAAATTCATCCAACATAGCAAAAGAGGCAATGCGAAATAAAAGGCAGAATCTGTCAAAACAGAATAGTTCGTATTGACGAATTTTAAAATGGCACCAGACTTGCTCAAATGAAAATGCCCAAATTGAATGAAAGTTGCGTACATATCTGAGGATCACTCACGTAAATTGGCATAATTTTCTGAGTTACCTACAGAGAATTTTGCCCAGATTCGTGACAGCAAAGAAATCTGTTTCTGCGCAGTAATCCAAATCTAGTATGAACTTTTCTATCAACGACTTTACTTGGCACAATAAAACACTAAACTAAGATAAGGAGAGGTTGCTACAGTAGTAAACAACTTCTAAGACACAAAATAAAAACAAAGTACTGTAGGTAAAAACATGGGTTGTCTCCCATAAGCGCTTTTCTTTAACGCCTTTCAGCTAGGCGCAGAAAGTGTGTATCAAGTATTATCAAGAGACGAAGTGTCAACATCATAATTTGTTCTCATAATGGAATCAAAAGGTAACTTCATTCTCTTTCTAGGGAAGTGTTCCATACCTTTCTTGAGAGGAAATTGATATTTTATATTACCTTCCTTCATATCAATGATAGCACCAACAGTTCGAAGAAAAGGTCTTGTGGAGCTCTTTCCATGTGCTATTCAGAGTAGTTGATCATCATATTATCAAGAAGCTTTGTTGCTTCACCAAGAGTGATGGACATAAAGGTACCTCCAGCAGCTGAATCCAATAAATTCCGCGAAGAAAAATTTAGTCCTGCATAGAAGGTTTGGATGATCATCCAAGTAGTCAGTCCATGGGTTGGGCAATTTTTAGCCAAAGATTTCATTCTTTCCCAAGCTTGAGCAACATGTTCAGTATCTAATTGTTTAAAATTCATTATGCTACTCCTCAAAGATATAATTTTAGCAGGGGGATAATATCTACCAATAAAAGCATCCTTGCATTTAGTCCATGAATCAATACTATTCTTAGGCAGAGATAGCAACCAATCTTTAGCTCTTCCTCTTAATGAGAAAGGGAACAATTTTAATTTTATAATCTCACCATCTACATCCTTATACTTTTGCATTTCACACAATTCAACAAAATTATTGAGATGGGCAGCAACATCATCAGAACTAACACCAGAAAATTGCTCTCGCATAACAAGATTCAGTAAAGCAGGTTTAATTTCAAAGAATTCTGCTGTAGTAGCAGGTGGAGCAATAGGTGTGCATAAGAAATCATTATTATTTGTGGTTGTGAAGTCACACAACTTAGTGTTTTCAGCGTTGGCCATTTTAGCAACAGTAAATAAAGCAAACTAGATAAAGTAAATGCAAGTAACTAATTTTTTTGTGTTTTTGATATAGCAAACAAGATAGCAAATAAAGTAAAACTAGCAACTAATTTTTTTGTATTTTGATTTAGTGCAGCAAACAAAGTAGTAAATAAAACTAAGCAAGACAAAAACAAAGTAAAGAGATTGAGAAGTGGAGACTCCCCTTGCAGCGTGTCTTGATCTCCCCGGCAACGGCGCCAGAAATTTGCTGCTGGCGTGAAGTTGGCGTGGGAGATAGAAATCTTTGTGGTGTAGCTTTTCTTCAGGTCCCCGGCAACGGCGCCAGAAATTTGCTTGATGCGTGTGGTTGACACGTCCGTTGGGAACCCCAAGAGGAAGGTGTGATGCGCACAGCGGCAAGTTTCCCTCAGTAAGAAACCAAGGTTTAATCGAACCAGTAGGAGTCAAGAAGCACGTTGAAGGTTGATGGCGGCGGGATGTAGTGCGGCGCAACACCAGAGATTCCGGCTCCAACGTGGAACCTGCACAACACAACCAAAGTACTTTGCCCCAACGAAACAGTGAGGTTGTCAATCTCACCGGCTTGCTGTAACAAAGGATTAACCGTATTGTGTGGAAGATGATTGTTTGCAGAAAACGAGTAGAACAAGTATTGCGAGATTGTATTTCAGTAAAGAGAATTGGACCGGGGTCCACAGTTCACTAGAGGTGTCTCTCCCATAAGATAAACAGCATGTTGGGTGAACAAATTACAGTTGGGCAATTGACAAATAAAGAGGGCATGACCATGCACATACATATCATGATGAGTATAGTGAGATTTAATTGGGCATTACGACAAAGTACATAGACCGCCATCCAACTGCATCTATGCCTAAAAAGTCCACCTTCAGGTTATCATCCGAACCCCTCCTCGTATTAAGTTGCAAAACAACAGACAATTGCATTAACGATGGTGCGTCATGTAATCACCAACTACATGCTTTGACATAGCATCAATGTTTTATCCCTAGTGGCAACAGCACAACACAACCTTAGAACTTTCTGTCACTGTCCCAGGTGTCAATGCAGGCATGAACCCACTATCGAGCATAAATACTCCCTCTTGGAGTTACAAGCATCTACTTGGCCAGAGCATCTACTAGTAACGGAGAGCATGCAAGATCATAAACAACACATAGATATAACTTTGATAATCAACATAACAAGTATTCTCTATTCATCGGATCCCAACAAACGCAACATATAGAATTACATATAGATGATCTTGATCATGTTAGGCAGCTCACAAGATCCGACAATGAAGCACAATGGGGAGAAGACAACCATCTAGCTACTGCTATGGACCCATAGTCCAGGGGTAGACTACTCACACATCACTCCGGAGGCGACCATGGCGGCGTAGAGTCCTCCGGGAGATGAATCCCCTCTCCGGCAGGGTGCCGGAGGCGATCTCCTGGATCCCCCGAGATGGGATCGGCGGCGGCGGCGTCTCAGTAAGGTTTTCCGTATCGTGGCTCTCGGTCCTGGGGGTTTCGTCACGGAGGCTATTTGTAGGCGGAAGGGCAGGTCAAGAGGCGGCACGAGGGCCCCACACCACAGGGCCGCGCGGCCAAGGGGGGGCCGCGCCGCCCTAGGGTGTGGCCCCCTCGTGGCCCCTCTTCATCTCTCCTTCGGACTTCTGGAAGCTTCGTGGCAAAATAGGACCCTGGGCGTTGATTTCGTCCAATTCCGAGAATATTTCGTTACTAGGATTTCTGAAACCAAAAACAGCGTAAAAACAAAGAATCGGCACTTCGGCATCTTGTTAATAGGTTAGTTCCAGAAAATGCACGAATATGACATAAAGTGTGCATAAAACATGTAGATAACATCAATAATGTGGCATGGAACATAAGAAATTATCGATACGTTGGAGACGTATCACCCCTCTCCTCCGCTCCTCCGCCCTTTGCCCCAGTTCAGCTGGAACCTTCCAAGGATTCCGGCAAGAACGTAGAGGGAACATCCACTAACCAGGAGAAAGCCTCCGGAGCAGATCAAACAGAGCAGAAGGCGGAAGAAGCGACCGCCAAAAAATCCAAGGCTCGCCAGCGAGACAGCGAAGCCAAGGGGAAATGGTGGCCCTGCACCACCACCATAACAGAGCTCAACAACCTCGAAGCGGAGGGATTCCTAAAGCCCGGATCCTGGCGGACAGTTCCGGGTTCTCTGGCTCCAGCTCCCGAGGATGGAGAAATGGTGGTGACCAAGGCACTTGTGGAGCGCGGCTTCTCATTTCCTCCGAGTGATTTCTTCTCGGAAATCTTGAAGGAGTATGGGCTCCAGCCCGACAACATATCCCCAAACATTGTCTTGGCGATCAGCAATCATGTTACCCTTTGCGAGGGCCATCTCCGGATACCTCCAAAACTTCCTCTATTTCAGTACTATTTCTCCGTGAAGAAGGAGAAAATTCCTAAAGCTTCCGAGTTGGCCACCTGCGGGTCAATCACCTTTATGCTCCGCCCTGGCCGCGTCTACCCTCCAACCGATCACCACGAATCCGCACGATATTGGTCGGGAGGTTTCTTCTATTTGAAGGACGTTTCCGACCCAGCGAGCGAGAGGGTGCTGCCGCCCTTCAAAAATAGCCCCGCCAGCGAGGATCCGGCCTGGACACAATGTCCTCACCTTTCCGAGTCGCCTCAGCTGACTCGTGCAGTTAGGCGGATCTGCAAGCTGACGAAAGAAGGTCTGTCGGGGAAGGACCTCACCATGTCCTGGTTCACCAAGCGGATCCAACCACTTCAACATCGGGTCCGCTTGATGTTCCAATACACGGGGCGCGACGATCCTATGCGCGCTTCTAAGGACAACCTTTCCGCCGACGCCATCGACAAACGGATCCGACTCCTCATCAAGATTCCGCGTGATCTTCATATTCACGTGTGTAACAAGGACATCCACACCAACAACTCCGGGACCGCGGTATGTTACCTTGACCCACCTGTCGATTCCTTTATACTCTGAATTATGTCTAAGTATTGGCTTGGTAACAAAGCTCGAAGCCCTCGAGGAGGGCTAACTCGGAACTCTCCTCCGGGTCCCCCAAGCGGGCAACACTGACCTGGAAGCCGCATCTGAGGCGGAAGCCCCCGAAGCTCCGCACCTCTCCAAGAGGAAGAGAGCTGCTCCCTCCAGCCCTGCAGCCAAACGTGCCCGCGAGGTGCCTAGCACCGCGGCTACCCGTAAGGCGGAGGCGGAGAAGAAACGCCTCAAGCTTATCGACACTAGCAACCGTGCTCAACCCAATATCCAGCGATTTTTTATACCAACTGGGTAAGCGTCTGGTTTCCGTCAAAAGATCTTGTTGCTACTGTGAATCAACATACACTAACTTGTTATGCCTCTTTTTCTTATATTGCAACAAAAGCTCCGGAAGCCAGGCCCCCAAGATCACCAAGAAGAGGGTGAAGCCCTCTCCGGCTTCTGTGCCCGTCACACCGGAAGTGGAGGTTCCACCCAAGGCCTCCTCAACCGCCAAGCCGGATCCCAAGGACGTCATCAATCTTGATGATCTTCCGGAGGATCCAACTGTCGAGTCCGACAAGGGCGATTCCGGCAAGGGCGCATCCTCATCTGCACCTCCGCCTGAGCAGCCCACTACTACCTCAAATGACGCTCCGACTGACAAAATCGAGAGAAAACTCACCTTGAGCGGCGCCACTGGAACGCCCCAAACTCACCCTCACTTCTTTCCGATTTTGCAAAAGGTCCCCCTCTCACAGCGCCACGCGGAGATCTCCGCCATGATGGATCAGGTGTGGGGGCCTGCGAACACGGAAGAGCAAGAACTGACCGAGCTTGAGAGCGGCATCAAAGCTTTTTTCGCCAAGCACAAGAATGTGCGTCAGGTAACACCAGCCCCCAGGCATTGGTTAATGCATTTTTCTGAGTAACATGTATGAGCCAATGTCTTAAACTGTAGATTGTAGCGGAAAATCAAAATTTTCACATGCTAAAGATTTGAACTTCCGTCCAGCCCCCAAAAGTTTGAATTTCCGTCTAATCCTTAAACTGTTTTCACAGAACACGCGGAAGCTGCACGATGACTTGCGCACCCATGTGCTGGAGCAGAAGAAGGAGATAGAACTGCTTCAAACCAGGGACACGAATAGTCAGAAAGCCATCGCGCTGCTGGAGACCCGCCTCAAGGGTTATGAAGGTAATAACTCCGACTGAGCCCCCAGGATCGTCAATGTAACTATATTATCTGAACTAACTATGTTGTTGTATTTCCGAGTCGCAGAAGAAATTGCCAAGCGCCCCACCATCGACACCCTTGCCGCCAAGGTCGAAGTTCTTGAGGCGGAAAATGAATCCCTCAAGAAGTTCCTGAAGGAATCCTCCGAGGAGGAAACCAAGAAGAAGAAAGATCTCTTGGAAAAGCATACCCAGAACTGTCGGATCTCGCTGAGAAACTCAAGAAGAGCCAGCAAAGGATTCAGACCTTGGCAGCAAAGAACAAAAATTACGAGGCGGAGGCTATTGACAAGATGATCTTCCGTAAGGACCTCTTTGTGTTTTTTTGTGACTCCGACTTCCTCAGATCTTTGCTTTTGTTCGCGGAAAAAACTAATGATGTTTTTCACAGCGTCCCTTGGTTTTGAGTGGATAAAGGATGCCACCCTCAAAAGGACTGAAGCGTATGAAGAGGCGTAGAGCTCCATTGATAACCTCTTCGAGGCATGTCGTGGGGTCGCCAAATCGCTGTCCCTGAAGAGAGCCGGAACCACGGTGATTGACACCATGACCAAGCTGATCAAGCAGGTGCCGAAACTCATCAAGGATTGGCAGGAGTCTTCCGCCCGCGGAGTTGCTTCCCTCGTGTTGGCGACGTGCAAGGCACACTTCCCAACCATGAGCTTTGCTGATGTTGCACGCGGAGCCCCCAAGGGCACCAACATGAGGATCCTTCTCGCGGAGACCCGAGGGTATGACCGGCTATTTGTCGGACGAGTGAACCACTCGTTCTGGTACAACAAGCACGATCTTCCCGAGGGATTCTCTGACGCGGAGGATGACGATGAAGATGACTGCCCCGAAGATTTTGTGGAAGAGGGCTCCGGGTCAAGCGCGGATCATGACGAAGACAACTCCGGCGACGACTCTGGCGATGGCTCCGCCTACGTAGCGTCTGATGAGGATCAGTCCTCCGAGTAGAACCTGTGAAACAATCAAACTGATGCATCATTTTGGCCCCGGAGTGGGTTTGTAATATAACTTAAATTCTTAAGTAGCTAGGGACGAAACACTTATGCGTGGGCGGAAAATACTTATCCTGCTATCCGTTAATATTATTTGCATGTTTCGTTTATTGAAAGCAAGTGCTGATTTTATATTTTCCGGCTTGCCCATTTGACCTTCCACGAGCCGGAAAACTTTTAGCCGGAATCGCTCGCCAGCGGCGACGAAGCCCAATGGCAATCTGTCAATAACCGCGGAAACAAGCCCCCAGCCCAAGTGTTGGAAGTCGCTACCAGGAATCCATGAGTTTGCAACAGAAGATATTTCCACCAGAAAACTTAAGCTTACGTCCTAAAGGATGATTTTGAAAATCACAACTTTCATACACGCCTAGGCGGAAATATCCAGCTCTGCGGTTTTAGTCGGAAAACATACATGATCTAAAAATGAACAAGTAAAGGGGTAAAAGACTCAAAGAGTGAACCAAAAGCTTTATTTCATTGATCATGTATAACTATTACAAAGTATGTAATTCTATGCTAAGTGTGGAAAGGACGTAGCTGTGCAATGTTCCAAGGACGTTCTGTTTCATCGTAAATGTCATCCGGATCCTCCCGCTTGCGTTTCCGGTACCAATTAGCAGGTCTATCCTTTAGCTCTCGGAAATCAACAAGGTAGTACGATCCGTTGTGAAGCACTTTGCTAACGACGAAGGGTCCTTCCCATGGAGATTGCAACTTATGATCTTTCACCTGGCGAAGGCGGAGGACCAAGTCTCCGGCCATGAACGAGCGATTCCGAACTCGACGGCTATGGTAGCGTTGGAGCTTCTGCTGGTAAATGGTGGAGCGTTGGTCTGCTAAGTTCCGAGCTTCTTCGATCAGGTCCACAGATAGCTGTCTGGCCTCGTCAGCAGTTTCTTCATTGTAGGCGGAGACTCGCGGTGAATCATGGATGATGTCGGAGGGGAGCACAACCTCGGATCCGTATACTAGGAAGAACGGAGTGAATCCTGTTGACCTGTTGGGGGGTAGTTCGTAAACTCCACAGGACGGAGTCTAACTCCTCAGCCCAAGCTCCGACTGCGCGGCGCAGCGGTTCTTCAAGGCGTGGTTTTATTCCGGATAAGAGGAGTCCGTTGGCTCTTTCGACCTGACCATTAGACTGTGGATGAGCCACGGATGCCAGGTCTAGCCGGATCCCAACGTCATGGCAATAATCCTTCAATTCTCCTTGGGCGAAGTTTGTGCCATTATCTGTGATTATGCTGTTCGGGATGCTGAATCTCGTCACGAGGCTGCAGACAAATTTGAGTGCCGTAGCACCATCGGCTTTTCTCACTGGCTTTGCCTCGATCCATTTACTGAACTTATCAATGGCGACCAGGAGGTACTCAAAACCGCCAGGAGATGATTTCTTTAACTTACCAACCATGTCAAGCCCCCAGACCGCGAACAGCCAGGTGATAGGGATGGTCTTCAGCTCTTGGGCTGGAGCATTTGGTTGAGTAGCGTAGTACTGGCAACCTCGGCAGGTTTTTACCAACTTGTCAGCATCTTATTTAGCCGTGAGCCAGTAAAATCCAAGCCGGAAAGCTTTTGCAATGAGGGACCTAGAGGCGGCGTGATGCCCGCAATCCCCTGCGTGGATCTCTCTGAGGATTTCAATGCCTTCTTGATTGGAGACACATTTGAGAAATACTCCAGTTGCACTTCGTTTGTAGAGTTGTCCGTCAACTATTGTATAGGATCTAGCTCGTCTGGTGATCTGTCGCGCGAGGACCTCGTCCTCTGGCAACTTCTGATCAATAAGGTAATCCAGGAAAGGCTGCGTCCAGGCCGGAATGATGACCATCACTTCCTTTGCCGGAGATACTGCCACCTCTGGGTTTTCCGGGTTAGCGCCCTTGACTGAGGGTATCCGTAAGTGCTCCAGGAAAATACCAGGCGGAATTGGTTTTCTGCCGGATCCGAGCTTGGATAGCATATCTGCCGCTGCGTTATCGTCTCGTCTGACGTACTTGACTTCGTATCCGAGGAAACATTTGGCGATCTCGTCAACTTCGTCTCTGTAAGCCGCCATGACGGAGTTTCTGGCGTTCCAGGTTCCGGCTACTTGTTGTGCCACCAGGTCGGAATCTCCGCAGCATATAATGTGCTTGATCCCAATTTCCTTAGCGATGCGCAGATCGTGTAGTAGAGCCTCGTATTCCGCCATGTTGTTTGTAGCTTCGAAGTGAATCTGCAAAACGTATTGCAGTTCTTCTCCGGTAGGGGACTTCAGGGTGACTCCGGCTCCTGAGCCTTGATGCTGCTTGGATCCATCGAAGTGCATGACCCATGTTTCTGGTTCCGGCTCCAGATTTGCATCCGGAGCCTCTGTCCAATCTGCGACGAAATCTGCCAAGACTTGGGATTTAACCGCAGTCCTGACTTTGTAAGCGATGTCGAAGGCGGACAATTCGATGCCCCATTTTGCTGTGTGTCCTGTTGCGTCAGCGTTGTTGAGAATCGTCGACAGTGGAGCTTTGCTCACAACTGTTACTGGGTGCTCTTGGAAGTAGTGTCTCAGCTTCCTGCTACCTAGGAACACGCCGTAGGCTAGCTTCTGAAAGTGAGGATATCTTTGCTTGGATTTCGTCAGTACCTCGCTAATATAATAGACAGGCCTTTGGACTCCGTATTCGTGACCTTCTTCCTTTCGCTCTACCACGATGACGAGACTGATGACTCTGTTGGTAGCTGCCAGGTATAGGAGCATGGGCTCTGACTCTTCTGGAGCTGCTAGGATAGGTGGAGAGGTGAGTATTTCCTTCAATCCCTGAAGTGTTGTATCTGCTGCGTCGTCCCAGACGAATTTGTCTGTTTTCTTCAGCAGCTTGTACAAAGGTAGCGCTTTCTCGCCAAGACGGCTAACAAACCTATTGATTGCTGCGACACAACCAGTTAGTCGTTGCACATCTTTGAGACAAGTTGGCCTTTTGATACACAGGATTGCCTTGATTTTTTCCGGGTTAACCTCAATGCCTCTGTGAGAGACTATGAAGCCAAGGAGTTTTCCGGCTGGCACGCCAAAGACGCACTTCAGCGGATTCAACATCATCTTGTACCGACGGAGATTTTCGAAGGTTTCTGTGAGGTCACTAATCAAGTCGGATCCTTTCCGGGTCATGACCGCGATGTCGTCGACGTAAGCGTGCACGTTCCGGCCAATTTGGTCCTTCAGGCACCGCTGCATCGTACGTTGGTAGGTGGCACCTGCATTTTTTAAACCAAAGGGCATGGTGACATAGCAGTAAGTGCCAAAGGGGGTGATGAACGAGGTCGCCTTTTGGTCGGACTTCTTCATCCGGATCTGATGATACCCGGAATATGCGTCAAGAAAACACAGAAGTTCCGCCCCTGCCGTCGAATCAATGACTTGGTCAATGCGCGGCAAGGGGAACGGATCCTTCGGACAATGCTTGTTCAAGCCGGAGTAATCAATGCACATTCTTAGTATTTCAGTGTTCTTTTTGGGTACAAGGACGGGATTTGCGACCCAGTCAGTATGGATAACTTCCACTACAAAACCTGCCGCTAGTAACTTAGCTAGTTCCATTCCTATGGCGCGGCGCTTCTTATCTCCAAAGCGTCGCATAGCTTGCTTCACCGGTTTAGCCCCCGGATTTATGTTGAGGTAGTGCTCGGCGAGTTCTCTAGGTACTCCGGACATGTCAGAAGGTTGCCATGCGAAGATACCCATGTTAGCGCGGAGGAACTCGACGAGCGCGTCTTCCTATTTGGGGTCCATGTTGGCTCCGACTGAAACCTGCTTGGAGCCGTCTCCTACGATGAGGTCGTGCTTCTTGGTTTCTATCGCGGCCTTGAACGAGGTCTTCTGTTAGGAGATCTGCTTCTTGGTGGTCTGCATCTCAGTCGTATCCACCGCGGCTCTGTAGCCTTGCAGCTCCTCTCCAGATATCACAGACTCTGCGAAGGCGGCTTCGCCTAACTCGCATTCATGAGCCTTCTTGTAGTCTCCGGATACGGTAATCATACCTTTTGGACCCGGAATCTTGAGCTTGTTGTAGATGTAGCACGCTCTTGCGTGAAACTTGTGGTAGTTGGGCCTGCTGAAGATGACGTGGTAGGAGCTCTTGAAGGGCACAACCTCAAACGTGATCATCTCTTGGCGAAAGTTATTTGCATCGCCGAAGGCCACGGGAAGTCTGATGCTGCCCAAGGAATTTGCCTTTTTACCCGGAACCACACCATGGAATTCAGTGGTGCTGTGCTTTAGCTGTTCCTTGGTAAGGTTCATCCGCTCCAAAGTTTCCAGGTACATATTGTTCAAGCTGGCTCCGCCGTCCATGAGGCACTTGGAGAAATCATACCCGTCGATGCGGGGACTTACAACCAAGGCATAGCACTCTTTCGGAGTGACAGTAGGATGATCATTCCTATCAAACGTACACGGAGTTTCCGACCACCTGACATACTGCGGCACAGCTGGAACTGTGGCGTTCAGGATCCGGAGAGCTGATTTGCTTGCACGGACTGTTGGAGTTCCAAGGAAGGTGTGGTACGCACCCGCACTCTTTTTATCGAAGGGGTTGGGTTTAGCTGCGGATCCGGATTTGGGATCCGGCAAAGCATCGTCCTCGTCCATCGCCTCAGAACTGTCTTCCTCCTTGTCCTTGTTCTTGCCCTTGCCTCCTTTGCCGCGTGGGCGGTGCTTCCGGGCTCGCTTGTATCCTGCTTCCGGGTCAGATTTGAGATCATTGACCCACTTGCAGTTGCGGTTGGTGTGAGTGGACTTCCATGTAACAGGATCCAGATGGGCCAGGAAAGGCATGTCTCTGTACTCTTCATAAGTTTGGGGGGCGCGGGTTCCGGCAGTGGTGACCTCATCGCCACGCTGCTAGCCCCTTCCAGCTCCGCCTCCGCGGCCGCGGCCTCTTCCGCCTCCTTGGCCTCCGCGCTGGAAGGCCATGGCGATCAAGTCGGATCCGCCACTCCTTTGGTCATTAGGGGGATTTTTCCGCTTGGTGCCGCTGCTGCTACCGTTATCACGGTTCTTCTTTTGCTGATGCAGGGGGATTGCTGTAGCTGCCAGATCTCCGCCTGTGTCGTCATCGGCGGCAGTATGATCGCTGGCGATGGTGATCATGTCATCCAACGTCAGTTTGTTTGCATTGACCAAGCAAGTTAGCATGTGCCGCAGCAGTCCTCCTTGCTGCAAGCCACCAATAAAGGCGTGCATTGCTGTGCGGTTATCGACGTTCTCGCACTCGTTCCTGGTTTGCAACCATCGGGTGAGAAAACTCCTTGATGTTTCACCCTTCTTCTGGATACATGCCTGTAGGTCGCCTGTCGTGGCAGGTCTCTTGTAGGTGCCCCTGAAATGTTTCTCGAAGGCGTTCTCCAGGTCAAACCAGCAAAAGATGGAGTTCTTCTCGAGGTCACTGAACCAGATCCGGGCTGGACCTACAAGGTACAGCTGAAGCATGCGGCAGGCAATATTAGGGGTTCCTCCGGCAAAGGTTACTGCATTATAGTAATCCTCAATCCAGGTATTCGGCCTTTCCGTGCCATCATAATTCTTCAGGTTTCCGGGTAGCTTGAGGTTCATCCTTGGCTTTGGTTCCTCTCGGATCATCCTGCCGAAGCACTTTGGGCCAATGTAATCAGTTTTGCACTCATTGAGGCGTTCTCGGGCATCACGTGGGCCGCCGCCCGGGGTTTTTGAGCGGGAGCGAGATCTCCGGCCACCGCCTCCGCCTCCGCCACTTGGTGGTGGTGAAGGAGACCTGCGAGGGGGCCTGTGAGATTTTTTGCTTCCGCCTTCAGATTCCCGGCGGTCTTCCCGTGGTTCGCTCCGGCTCCGGTGGCTACCTTCACCTTGGTGATAGTCTCCTCCGTCGTTCCGGCTTCGACGGGGTTCCGGCTCACGCTCAGCATTCCGGCCCCTCCTGGGCTCAGGCTCGCGATCATTGTTCCGGCTCCTTCTGGGCTCGGGTTCACGATCGTTGTTCTGGTTCCGACGTGGTTCCGGCGTACGCTCCCTGGTTCTCTCGACGGCATGTCACGGATGTTGATTCCACCGGCCCCATGGGGCCTGGTGTTTCCAGCTGGACTGCGGCGGCGAGGAGGCGGGGAACGCGGGTACCCGTTAGGCGGAGGTGACGGGTTCCGGTACTTGTTCCTACCAGCGTACATTGCATCCTTTCCCTTCTTCGGATCTGACGGAGGTGTCTTTGATGGTACGGGGATCGGATTTGGGTGCTCCCTTGCCTTTCTTCTGCGCTCCGTGGATCCGGTGCGTGATTCATCATCGGGATGTCGATTGACATGGGCGTCCTTCTGCGCGGTAGACACACAGTGATCCGGATTGGATTCTAACCTGCGCGAGGTATCTGCCTTACTTTGCTGCTGCATTGCTGAAGCAACCAGCTTGCGGACATAGTTAATATCAATTTCCTCGTCCTTCTTTTTCAGGAGCTCCGCAACCTTCTTCATGTTATCCTTTGGAGTTGCGAGCGGCTGCTGCTCTACAGGGGTGGCGAAGTTGATCCTGCGGGGAGGAATCGCTTCTCTGATGATTCGATCAGCCTCCGCCTGTGCATAGGTCATTTTCACCTCCCACTCTTTCCTCATACTCTTGACGTGCTCGAGTGTTTCAGTGATTTCGCGATCCTGTCTTTCAAAGCGATGCATCAAGTTTGCAGCTTCTGCCCTCTCATCCAATATTGCAGCTGCGGTATTGGCGAACTTCTTGGCTGTGGCCAGCATCTCCTTTCTTGTGGCCTCTAAAGCCTCCGGATCTGCGGCGTCGCCAGGGGTTATGGGTTTGTTGAGGACGTCAGACTGCGCGACTAAATCCATGCGTGCTTGCGCAACTATCTCTTCTGGGGACAGGAAATCCTCGTGCGGACGTTCCCGATCTAACGGAGATCCTGCATTGGACGGTCCTGGGTCGGAGGTGGTGTTTTCATCTTCGCATTCCTGCTGATCCAGCGGTGCCACGGTTGCGAGAACCTGCATGGGCTGGGCGGAATCGACGTCAGGTTGCTCACCGCCTCCGAGTTCTTCTAGTTTACGGTTGAATTCTTCCGTGTCCATGGAGGAGGAATCATCGGAAGTTGGGCTCAGGTTGCCCATGATCGATTCTTCACCCGGGGCATCGCTTTCTCCGACAGCCTCCTGCTGATCCGGAGCATCGCTGTTTTCCGGGGCCTCAACCTGCACGGGGCCAGCTCCGGCTTCTTGAGGGGCGGCTCCTGCGGTATGGGCTATGAAGTGTACGAAGTGACACCTTTGCTTCTCTAACACCTGGGAGACCCAGGCGGATCTGCATTGGTCTTCCACCGTTATTTCCTGCTCAGGGGCGGATTGGGTGGGCTTTGATTTTTCCAGATCCAAGGCGGAATCTTCCTTAGGAAGTTCCTGCGACTCAGATCGGATCTTCGCGACTGCGTCCTGCTCAGCGGCGGTCGCGTCAGCGTTACTTACCAGTGCGTTCCCGTCGGAATCGACGGTCTCGCCGATGAAGATATGTATCCCGCCGATCGGGATGATGGAGAGCTTGATGGGGTTTGTCTTAGCCGGAATCCAACACTCATCCTCAGGGACGATCAGGAAATTTCCGGCGTACTTGACGCGCCCCACGGCGATGGTGTCGCCGATGCCTCCGAAGGTAGAACCCTCCCGGTTCCGGCCTCCAGACGCCGCTGGCCCCACGGTGGGCGCCAACTGTCGTTGCCTATTCGACGGTACCTCGGAGGAGGGATCCTCACGAGGGGGAGAAGAAGTAGGGGCCATAGGGCGGAGAGTCCTCGGGACGGTGGTACGCGATTTACCCAGCTTCGGACCACCTGCACGATGGCAAGACCTACTGCTGCTTGTCTGGAATTATCTGGGCGCTTTCGCGTTGTTACAATGAGTTGTGGTTGTCCCTCTAGGGCTCCCGGGATCCGGCTTATAAAGGCGCACGGATCTAGGGTTTACATGGAGAGTTCTAGCCGGATTACAGATTGCCTAACTACGGTACAATGTCTTACCGTGTACGTCAAGGATCCGCCTTCCATATACGTCGTACTGGATCCGGGTTCCTTATGGGCCTCCACGGATCCGGCTTCCTCCGAAGGTCGGTTAGGATCCGGCTTACTGATCCAGGGCTGGACTTCATCCTTCATGATCTACAGCAACTGGGCCGCCCGATGGGCCACATGCCACATCACCGTCTATGGGCCACCCGGGCTCGCCGGATCTAGGCACTGTCGATTGTACACCCATGAAGTATACCCACAACAACAACCGTTGATCGGAAGAGAACCTGAAACAACACCAATGAACACGAAAACCGAATGGATCCCATGAGATCCACCGGACGCACGACTCCACGCGCCCTTCGCCGATGCAAGACACACCATCGGAGCCAGGATAAGATGGGGAGGATCTTATTCTAACTTCAGGATGTAGCCGTCGCCTCACCATCCCCAAGAAAACACTTAAAATAACCTAACAAGAACGGAAACTCTCCGCCGGCGAAAGGCTGTGGTCCGCCACACCTCTAAGCCCCAAGGCCACCAGAGGCGGAGCGGACCAGCGGCGTCGCCGGCGAGGGGATGAACCCTTTCGCCTCCTCTGAGACCATAGCTACTCCCTCTGTTCATTTTTAGCGGGATGGTATGCCAAATTGAATCCTATGAGAATAGAGAACACACGAATGTTGAATGTACAGTTTGGTTGCACCTTAGGAAGAGCACATTAATTTATCTGTAGGAATATGTGCATTTAGAGTTGTCACCGAAACAAGGTTTTCCTATGAAATTACACACCAAATAGCACATAACGAAAATTCTGTTGTCCATAACCCTACAAACCAAGCAAGCTAGCAGTCCATCCGTTCCATAATTCTTCTTCATAAAATATGTCTAGATACATTTAAATTTGCGACGAAAAATATGGAACACCAGTCAGCATAGAACTTTTTCTGAAGTCCATATGAAGTTTCATTGGTAGTGAGAATGAAATGCATGTTGGCTTCCTAGGCTAATAAGATGAACCTTAACGCACACGCGCACGAGGAAAAAACACAATTGTTGTCCGCTTCTCTCGCGACATTGCACACGAATCGAACTCCACGTCCCACGCTAGCATCTCGGAAACTTACATGCTAAGTTTTTATATACCGAAACAAGAGAAGGTCGGTTTCCAAGAAGTTCAGATACCAGAGCTCCGAGGCACCTTCGAAGAAAATTCAGAGGTCCGAGTTCGGTGGCAATACATCTTGGTTCTTGCAATCGCAGTATATGTAGCGGCCAACTTTACCCAGCAGCGGCAACACGATCAACCCGCCGATAGTTTTCCCCGGAACCAAAACCCCTCGCATCATCGCTAAACCCCCGGCTCCGATGGCGACCCTGGGGCGGCGGTTCGTCCTCGCCTTGATGCTCGTGGCCGTCCTCGCGGCGGCGTTCATCCCGCATGCGGCGCTCGCCGCGTCCGGCGGCGTCATGGGCGGGCGCTCGTCGTCGTCGTCCTCGTCCTCCTCGTCCTCTTCCAAATACCGCCGCTCGTCGTCTTGGGGCTCGGAAGGAAACTCGTACTACTCGTCGAGGACGACCTACGTGTCGGTCGGCACGCCGGCGCCTCCCAGCGTGGCCACGGTCGCCGGCGAGGGCCCGGGCGCGGTGTTCTGGATGGTGGCCATCGGCCTCGTTGTGCTGGTCGCCGCCGCGGCGTACCGCTGCCGCCCGAGGACGACCGTGGTTAAGCTCCAGGTACTCCCGGTTCTCTTCAGCTCAGCAGCGATTTACGTTTCTCGTTATAATGGAGGTTGTCACGATTTTAGACGAAAGGTGGTCACGGTTTCAGGATGTTGTTTTTTTTATTGCGATTTCAGGTGGCCTTGCTGGGCTGGGCGAAACCGTTTCAGCAGGAGCTGAACGAGATTGCTGACAGAGTGCGGGCTTCCAACAAGCCTGCGTACAAGCTCATGTTGACCGGTAATGTGATTCTTCCTAAGCTCTTTGGGCTCTAGATACTTTGATGCGTATGATTCCTCTGAAATTTGGCTTGCATACGTGCCCCTGCTGTGCAATAGCTTCAGTTAGTTTTGAACTGTGCGATGTGCAACTTCAGTAGAAAATAATGATGGCATACTGGTGTCTTGCTCACGTGTTAGCACGATTGCCTTTAATTAGTGTATTTTCTGTTCAAACTACTTCGGATTCTGCTGCCAAGTTCACCCTTTCATTGAAAACTAATGTCCAGTCGTTTTAAAACGTATAAAAGAAATCAGAAAAGTTAGCCTGGGCAACATACAGTTGTCTCCGGTGTATAAAGTGATGTTGCCACTCTTGAACTGAATGCGGTTTTTGTGGTGGTTTCTGCGGGCATAGATACTTTACTTGAAGCAGGGAGTTTACTGTTTGTTGTACGTAGGCTGAAGTGGCAACACTTCAACTAAATGTGGTTTTTGCAGTAGCTTCTGTGGAAATTGATATATCACTTGAAGCAGGGAAATTTACAGTTGTACCTAGGCCATAGGTTGCAGACAAGTTGACAGATACTCCTATATAAGAGCATGCATATTTATGTATGTTTGGATACGAGTGGTTATCAGATATCATCATAATGAACAGAAACCAGCCTGCTTATTCGCATGACCCAATGAGACTGCAATAGTATTCATGTCGCACTGCGTTATTTATGCATACCGGTTATCTGCAGTGTTGGTCATTTACCTCCATACTGATGGATATCAGATACTTTCTTTAAATACAGGCATATAACTTTAGCATACTCCCTCCGTTCCATAATTCATGTTGTGGTTTTAGTTCAATTTTTGAACTAAAACCATGGCAAGAATCATGGAACCAAAGGAATACAAAACTAGCCTGCTTATCTGCAAGACCAATACGACTATTGCAGTATCCAGTGGAATACTACGTTATCATATACAATATCGGTTATCATGCACAATGTTAGCCATTTTCCCTAGATGTTCTTTTTTAACTTTTGGTACATGATGTACATCTTGTTGAGATATATGGCTGATATCAATTGTTTGTCATTACTGACTTGTTTAACTTGTTCTTGTGACTCATTATGCAGAGACCATATGTTCTTTGAGCCGTCACAAGGATTGCTGCGTATTTTCAAGCTTATCAGTAAGAAACATATACGATATACATCTTGTGATACATAAATCTATATGGCTTGATGGTTCTTCTCCTTTAAGATGACTGCTAGGATTTTTGTATTCAGTACCTTTAGTTATAGTTGAACTCGCCTAGTGTTGGATGTAATTTTGCTGTTTGTTTTATTTTAGGTTGATGTGAAAGATGGAACGGATTCTTGGGAGGAGCATTTCGATGAAATTTCTATTGAGGAGCGGAGCAAGTTTGACGAAGAAACACTCTACAGCTTGGAGGGAATTAAGAGGACGAAAGAGTACTCCAAAAAGCAAGATGGCTCCAGAAACGAATATATAGTGGTATGTGAACTTCGCACACAATAAAATGTTTCCAGAAAAATGGCCGTGTAATGCTTCCTTGTCGATGCATGCTATCTCTTGACTGAGACAAGTAGGCGAACACAATTGTTTTAATGATTTCAAAGTTTTTATTGTTGCATATTGACTATCTGTGACGACTTCCGATTCCTACAGGTAACCATCGTAGTTGCTGCTAATGGAGCCCTGGAGTTCCCAAAGATCACAAGACCCGCAGATCTGGAAGCAGTAGTGAAAAAACTCAACTCTATACGCGCAGGAGATATTTGGGTATGGAGAATATTTCCTATCATTTTTCTCAACTGCTTTCAGATGTTTAACTGAGGACAAAGGAATAACAATGTTTCCCATGTCATTTTCTTCTAACATTGCTGATATGAATTTCCTATTTGTGGCTGCTGTCTCAGGGCATTCATGTTTTATGGACTCCCCAAGAGGAAAACGACGTACTTACTGAAGAGAAGCTTCTAGCAGATTATCCTCATCTGAGGCCCCATTATGATGACTAGGACGGCGCTTTTTCATATTCTTAGATGCCATAGTATATACGATCTATTTAGGAAAAACGTTGTATGGTAGGCTGGTACTCACGGTCACTTTCTTCAAACTAAATCATTTAGAATTGAGGCTGCCAATTTCCATTCATGTGCAGTATGGTGTAGCTCAAACTTTAGTTTATCTGGGTAATGTGTACAAATTAGGTTTGTGACTTATCTTTTATGTTCCTACCTCTGATTATTCAAAATTCTTTTTATAGAGGGTCCATTATGTTACAAAGTCTGCATAAACTCTGGGCAATGTGCCTTCCTAATTCAAATTACTTGTCAATTTAGTACATGCTGTAAGTAATTGATATATGTGCAATTTGTTATAATAAAATACCTCACCCTCAAAAGCCAACTTTTAAATACCACTAGCAAACGCAACTGAAAACCCGAACTAACAAAAGAGCTAATACGATCTATTATACACTTCACAACACCTCCAACTAAACACTCGAACATGAACCATACCTTTTCATTCTATTCCAACGTTTCACAGCAGTTCAATTCGTGTCTAGGTAACAATACACTAATAGAGCTAAATAAACAATTCGCCAGTGTGCATATTAGCCCTGCTTGAATGGCTATTATTTCAAACGTCTTGATCGCTTTGGTATGCTCACCATGAAGTGGATGTACTAACCGAAAACGTGAAATAGAAAAAGAGCCCAACCAATCGACGGGCCTGAGCTGCTACGATGCTTAACACGACTCGTTGGCAATCAATCTACTTTCACAACGTAACTTTTAGGTCGCATAAACTCCTACAACAACTACTAATACAGGTGCATACTCCCAACGTCGCCACTGAGACAAGTTACTTGGATGCAGCGAAAATCTACGAGCAACCAAACGACCCCTATAGCTGATTCCTGCTGGTGGTCAAACCAAGGATTATTACAACATTTCTGATTTGTCTCTGATTTATTTATTCATTTTTGGCAAACTTCCTGCAACCGGACATGGCATCCCACCTTGTTCAACGCACCGGGACGTTGAGCGGCTTCCCCACGGAGAACCCACCGTCCACCATGAGATTATGCCCAGTGATGTACCTTGCGTCGTGGGAAGCGAGAAACACGGCCGCCCTCGCCACATCCTCTACACGCAACACCACGCCACCACCCATCTCGTTGAAGTCCTCCTCGAACACCCGTCTGATCACCTCCTCGTCGTCGGTGTCAGTGCCCACTGGCGGGAGCCCCAACATTTCCCTCACGCCCCGCTTGGCCATGGATGTGGCGATGCCGTACGGTGAGATGGCGTTCACCCTGACGCCACACGCCGCCAGCTCCACCGCAGCAGACCGCACCATGCCGACGACGGCTGTCTTGGAGACGCTGTATGCGTGGGGGGCCGACCCGCCCAACACGCCCGCTGTGCTACAGGATGCACCCCTGGCTGCGTGGGACCATGGCCCGTGCCGCGTGCTTGATGCCGGTGGCCACACCCCGGAGGTTGACGGCCATGACGCGGTCGAAGTCGGCCAGGTCCACGGACTCGATGGGGCTGGTGCTGCCAATGATGCCGGCGTTGTTGAACATGACGTCGAGGCGGCCGTGGTGCGCTAGGGCGAGTTCCACGGCGGCCGCCACCTGCGCCTCGTTGGTCACGTCGCAGCGGGCGTAGAAGGCCGTGTCCGACCCACCAAGCTCTTCCGCCACAGCATGTCCGAGATCGTCCTGGATGTCGGCGATGACGACCTTGGCGCCGTTTTTGACGAACTCCGCAGCGGTCGCCTTCCCAATGCCGCTAGCCGCGCCGGTGATGACGGCCACCTTCCCAGCCAATCTACCAGAGACTGAGGACGAGGAGAGGAGCCGAGCCGAGCCTAACCTCGCCCTTCCCGCGGCTCCACTCTTAGCTGCGCTACACTCACAGTAGTAACCCAGCTGCAGAACATCAATGACGACCGATTTTCCCTAGCTAAGAAATCAGAAAAAACCCAATCTCAATCATACCTGAGAAGGAGGTGTATTGCTCGGAACATCATCCTTGACGACGTAGAACGTATCGAGAGCTCGTGACAGCCTGCTTCGTTTCTGACCAAACATTTGGTAGGCGAACACAGATTTAAGGAGGGCTCAAATCATCTATACTTTGCGTTTTGGAAGCATTTAGAGCATCCAATCTTACACTAATGGATCAGATCTCCCGAATCATATTACTACCAAATTGATTCGAAATCAATTACAATAAAAAATAATTAATACACAATATCTATGTATTAATAACTTTCATTGTTTGGTCCAAAATCAATTAGAGTAATTAATACACAATACATGTGTATTAATTACTTTGATTGTTTGGTTCGAAATCAATCGCAATAAAGTAATTAATACGGAGTACACCGTATCTATGTATTAATACACAATATCAGTGCATTAATTACTTTGATTGTTGAAATAAATCACAATCAAAGTAATTAATACACATGATTGATTTTGGACCAATTTGAGTAGTATGATTCAGAAGATCTGATTCATTGGTGTAAAATTGGATACTCCAGATGCTTTCAAAATACGAAGTGTAAAGTGCAAAGTGACGTACCGACTCCAATATATAGTATAGATTCGGGAGATCTGATCCATTGATGTAAGATTGAATGCTCCATATGTTTCAAAATACAAAGTGTAAAGTGACGTACCACCTCTAATATAATAGTATAGATACTGGAATCTTGTATATTTTTAATGGGATGGGCAGAAGCATAGTGGCCTGATATTAACATTGATGGAGCTGTCCAGAGACCAAATGCAAATTCGAATGATGATGTTCGTATTGTAGGATTAGTTCGAAAGAATTTCATTAGTAGGATAGTTTTCCTGGGAAAACCATGAATATAGTCCTTTTAGTACAAAAAAGTATCTCTGCCTGTCCTTTTATTTTCCTTAGATTTTCCTATATAATCAACCGTCGGGGAATACGTTCTTTCTCTTACCCCCTATACAACTCTAGCCACACGTGGTCTGATCAATCATGTTTTTCGAGTACATCAAAGACACCTGTAGTATTTTGTATCAGAAGAACAGTAGATAGCACATAAGATGCGCAATCACCAGAGAGCCCATAGGTAGCCCAAAATGCTGAACAAACAATAAGCAGGAGTCGGAAAAGAATGAAGAACTAATGCAGCATGGCTGTTGTCAGGTGGTCGTGTATGTACACTTTTTTTTCCGATAGAGGGTGCTTCATTACTCAAAAATTCAAGCATTACACCCAGCTCTGCATAACTAAGATGCAAACAACCATTTAAGTATCAAGTCTGAACAAATAAAATATCGATCGAAAGAGCCAAACTAGACTATGCTACATTGGCTTCAATCCGCCTAATATGCAGGCACCCATGTCGGAAAATAAACTCCTTGGCCGTGTTCTCCAACCGTGTAGACACCTCCATAAAGAGGTCTCGGTCCTCCAAGCGCTGAAGTGGCGACCATGAACGGAGCAAAGTCGTACATCGATAAATGACCTGCATGAGAGAAGAATTCTTGTCATTGAAAACCTTGTCATTTCTACAAAGCCATAGTGTCCATACGACTGCAATCGCGCCACTCTGATAAGTGTTCTGTACCTAGTATCTACCCCATTTAGTCAATTGCCAAATATATTTGCAACGCTACGAGGCGGGTATAAGGTAGAACCCATCTGAATGATTGACCATATAGATATAGCAAACCTACAATTGAAAAAAGATGTTTTATTGTCTCATCTTGATGACAGAAAACACATTTCTTACAACCGTACCAGTTGCGTTTAACAAGGTTGTCTTTGGTTAAAATCACACCGCGACAAAGGTACCATATAAAAACTTTCGTTTTCAGTGGTATCTTCATCTTCCAAATGTACTTATTATTGATAACCGGTTGACTAGGAATGGTAAGCGCCCTATACAATGAATTAATCGAGGAAACACCGTTCTTGGTGAGGCTCCACCGAAATTCATCAGTCCCCTCAGATAATTGTATTGAAGCTAACCTCTGTAGCAACTCATTCCAAATAATCAAACGGGGGCCAATTAGATCACGCCTGAACGTCACGGAGGGAGGAGAAGTTTCCATAACCTTCTGCAAGGTATCCCCCTTATAACGAACAATATTGTACAAAGCTGGATATTGTTCCTGAAGAGTAGTTGTTCTCAACCATCTATCTTCCCAGAACCTAATCTCCGCCTGATACGTCTCAAACGTATCTATAATTTCTTATGTTTCATGCTAGTTTTATGACAATACCTACATGTTTTGTTCACACTTTATATCGTTTTGATGCGTTTTCCGGAACTAACCTATTGACGAGATACCGAAGTGCCAGTTCCTATTTTCTGCTGTTTTTGGTTTCAGAAATCCTAGTAAGAAAATATTCTCGGAATCGGACGAAATCAATGCCCAGCATCCTATTTTTCCACGAAGCTTCCAGAACACCCGAGAGCCACCAGAGGAGGGCCCTGGGGGGGCCACACAACAAGGCGGCGCGGCCAAGGAGCCAGGCGCGCCGCCCTACTGTGTGGTGGCCCCGTCAGCCTTCTGACTCCGCCTCTTCGCCTATTTAAAGGTCTCTGACCTAAATCTTCGAGACGGAAAAGCCACGGTACGAGAAACCTTCCAGAGCCGCCGCCATCGCGAAGCCAAGATCTGGGGGACAGGAGTCTCTGTTCCGGCACGCCGCCGGGACGGGGAAGTGCCCCCGGAAGGCTCCTCCATCGACACCACCGCCATCTTCATCACCGCTGCTGTCTCCCATGAGGAGGGAGTAGTTCTCCCTCGAGGCTAAGGGCTGTACCGGTAGCTATGTGGTTAATCTCTCTCCTATGTACTTCAATACAATGATCTCATGAGCTGCCTTACATGATTGAGATTCATATGAGCTTTGTATCACTATTAGTCTATGTGCTACTCTTGTGATGTTATTAAAGTAGTCTATTCCTCCTTCACGGTGTAATGGTGACAGTGTGTGCATCGTGTTGTTCTTGGCGTAGGTTATGATCATAATCTCTTGTAGGTTATGGAGTTAATTATTACTATGATAGTATTGATGTGATTTATTCCCCCTTCATAGTGTAAAGGTGACAGTGTGTATGCTATGTTAGTACTCGGTTTAAATTGCAAAGATCTATTATGCTCTAAGGTTACTTAAACATGAATATCGAATGTTGTGGAGCTTGTTAACTCCGGCATTGAGGTGCTCTAGTAGCCCTACGCAACGAATGGTGTTCATTATCAAACAAGAGTATATGTAGCACAAAGGAAGAGAACTTATTTATTATGTGATCAATGTTGAGAGTGTCCACTAGTGAAAGTATGATCCCTAGGCCTTGTTTCCAATACTGCAATCACCGCTTGTTTCTTGTTCGTCGCATGTTTACTTCTGCAATATTACTACCATCAACTGCACGCCAGCAAGCACTTTTCTGGCGCCGTTACTACTGCTCATATTCATTCATACCACTTGTATTTCACTATCTCTTCGCCGAACTAGTGCACCTATACATCTGACAAGTGTATTAGGTGTGTTGGGGACACAAGAGACTTCTTGTATCGTGATTGCAGGGTTGTGATGGCGTGTAACTCACACGTTCGTTGGGAAACCCAAGAGGAAGGTATGATGCGCACAGCAGCAAGTTTTCCCTCAGAAAGAAACCAAGGTTTATCGAACCAGGAGGAGCCAAGAAGCACGTTGAAGGTTGATGGCGGCGGGATGTAGTGCGGCACAACACCAGAGATTCCGGCGCCAACGTGGAACCTGCACAACACAACCAAAGTACTTTGCCCCAACGAAACAGTGAGGTTGTCAATCTCACCGGCTTGCTGTAACAAAGGATTAACCGTATTGTGTGGAAGATGATTGTTTGCAGAAAACAGTAAAACAGTATTGCAGTAGATTGTATTTCAGTATAGAGAATTGGACCGGGGTCCACAGTTCACTAGAGGTGTCTCTCCCATAAGATAAACAGCATGTTGGGTGAACAAATTACAGTTGGGCAATTGACAAATAAAGAGGGCATGACCATGCACATACATATTATGATGAGTATAGTGATATTTAATTGGGCATTACGACAAAGTACATAGACCGCCATCCAACTGCATCTATGCCTAAAAAGTCCACCTTCAGGTTATCATCCGAACCCCCTCCAGTATTAAGTTGCAAAGCAACAGACAATTGCATTAAGTATGGTGCGTAATGTAATCAACAACTACATCCTTAGACATAACATCAATGTTTTATCCCTAGTGGCAACAGCACATCCGTAACCTTAGTGGTTCTTGTCACTCCTCCAGATTCACGGAGACATGAACCCACTATCGAGCATAAATACTCCCTCTTGGAGTTACTAGCATCAACTTGGCCAGAGCATCTACTAATAATGGAGAGCATGCAAGATCATAAACAACATATAGACAATAGATTGATAATCAACATAACATAGTATTCTCTATTCATCGGATCCCAACAAACGCAACATATAGAATTACAGATAGATGATCTTGATCATGTTAGGCAGCTCACAAGATCCGACAATGATAGCACAATGGGGAGAAGACAACCATCTAGCTACAGCTATGGACCCATAGTCCAGGGGTAGACTACTCACACATCACTCCGGAGGCGACCATGGCGGCGTAGAGTCCTCCGGGAGATGAATCCCCTCTCCGGCAGGGTGCCGGAGGCGATCTCCTGGATCCCCCGAGATGGGATCGGCGGCGTCTCAGTAAGGTTTTCCGTATCGTGGCTCTCGGTACTGGGGGTTTCGCGACGGAGGCTTTAAGTAGGCGGAAGGGCAGGTCAGGAGGCGGCACGAGGGCCCCACACCATAGGGCCGCGCGGCCAAGGGGGGGGCCGCGCCGCCCTAGGGTGTGGCCCCCTCGTGGCCCCTCTTCGTCTCCTCTTCGGACTTTTGGAAGCTTTGTGGCAAAATAGGACCCTGGGCGTTGATTTCGTCCAATTCCGAGAATATTTTGTTACTAGGATTTCTGAAACCAAAAACAGCAGAAAACATCAACTGGCACTTCGGCATCTTGTTAATAGGTTAGTTTCAGAAAATGCACGAATATGACATAAAGTGTGCATAAAACATGTAGATAACATCAATAATGTGGCATGGAACATAAGAAATTATCGATACGTCGGAGACGTATCAGCATCCCCAAGCTTAGTTCTGCTCGTCCCGAGCAGGTAAAACGATAACACAGATAATTTGGAGGTGACATGCCATCATAACCTTGATCATACTATTTGTAAAGCATATGTAGTGAATGCAGCGATCAAAACAATGTATATGACATGAGTAAACAAGTGAATCATAAAGCAAAGACTTTTCATGAATAGCACTTTAAGACAAGCATCAATAAGTCTTGCATAAGAGTTAACTCATAAAACAATAATTCAAAGTAAAGGTATTGAAGCAACACAAAAGAAGATTAAGTTTCAGCGGTTGCTTTCAACTTATAACATGTATATCTCATGGATATTGTCAACATAGAGTAATATAATAAGTGCAATATGCAAATATGTAGGAATCAATGCACAGTTCACAGAAGTGTTTGCTTCTTGAGGTGGAGAGAAATAGGTGAACTGACTCAACATTGAAAGTAAAAGAATAGTCCTCCATAGAGGAAAAGCATCGATTGCTATATTTGTGCTAGAGCTTTTGATTTTGAAAACATGAAACAATTTTGTCAACGGTAGTAATAAAGCATATGTATCATGTAAATTATATCTTACAAGTTGCAAGCCTCATGCATAGTATACTAATAGTGCCCGCACCTTGTCCTAATTAGCTTGGACTACCGGATCATCGCAATGCACATGTTTTAACCAAGTGTCACAATGGGGTACCTCTATGCCGCCTGTACAAAGGTCTAAGGAGAAAGCTCGCATTGGATTTCTCGCTATTGATTATTCTCAACTTAGACATCCATACCGGGACAACATAGACAACAGATAATGGACTCCTCTTTTATGCATGAGCATGTAACAACAATTAATAATTTTCTCATATGAGATTGAGGATATTTGTCCAAAACTGAAACTTCCACCATGGATCATGGCTTTAGTTAGCGGCCCAATGTTCTTCTCTAACAATATGCATGCTTAACCATAAGGTGGTAGATCTCTCTTACTTTAGACAAGACGAACATGCATAGCAACTCACATGATATTCAACAAAGAATAGTTGATGGCGTCCCCAGAAACATGGTTATCGCACAACAAGCAACTTAATAAGAGATAAAGTGCATAAGTACATATTCAATACCACAATAGTTTTTAAGCTATTTGTCCCATGAGCTATATATTGCAAAAGGTGAAGAATGGAATTTTAAAGGTAGCACTCAAGCAATTTACTTTGGAATGGCGGAGAAATACCATGTAGTAGGTAGGTATGGTGGACACAAATGGCATAGTGGTTGGCTCAAGTATTTTGGATGCATGAGAAGTATTCCCTCTCGATACAAGGTTTAGGCTAGCAAAGTTATTTGAAACAAACACAAGGATGAACCGGTGCAGCAAAACTCACATAAAAGACATATTGTAAACATTATAAGACTCTACACCGTCTTCCTTGTTGTTCAAACTCAATACTAGAAATTATCTAGACTTTAGAGAAACCAAATATGCAAACCAAATTAGCAAGCTCTAGGTGTTTCTTCATTAATGGGTGCAAAGTATATGATGCAAGAGCTTAAACATGAGCACAACAATTGCCAAGTATCACATTACCCAAGACATTAATAGCAATTACTACATGTATCATTTTCCAATTCCAACCATATAACAATTTAACGAAGAAGAAACTTCGCCATGAATACTATGAGTAGAAACTAAGGACATACTTGTCCATATGCTACAGCGGAGCGTGTCTCTCTCCCACAAAGTGAATGCTAGGATCCATTTTATTCAAACAAAACAAAAAAAACAAAAACAAAAACAAACCGACGCTCCAAGCAAAGCACATAAGATGTGATGGAATAAAAATATAGTTTCAGGGGAGGAACCTGATAATGTTGTCGATGAAGAAGGGGATGCCTTGGGCATCCCCAAGCTTAGACGCTTGAGTCTTCTTGATATATGCTGGGGTGAACCACCGGGGCATCCCCAAGCTTAGAGCTTTCACTCTCCTTGATCATGTTGCATCATACTCCTCTCTTGATCCTTGAAAACTTCCTCCACACCAAACTCGAAACAACTCATTAGAGGGTTAGTGCACAATAAAAATTAACATATTCAGAGGTGACACAATCATTCTTAACACTTCTGGACATTGCATAAAGCTACTGGACATTAATGGATCAAAGAAATTCATCCCACGTAGCAAAAGAGGCAATGCGAAATAAAAGGCAGAATCTGTCAAAACAGAACAGTTCGTATTGACGAATTTTAAAATGGCACCAGACTTGCTCAAATGAAAATGCCCAAATTGAATGAAAGTTGCGTACATATCTGAGGATCATGCACGTAAATTGGCTTAATTTTCTGAGCTACCTACATTGAGGTAGATCCAGATTCGTGGCAGCAAAGAAATCTGTTTCTGCGCAGTAATCCAAATCTAGTACTTACTTTTCTATCAAAGACTTTACTTGGCACAATAAAACACTAAACTAAGATAAGGAGAGGTTGCTACAGTAGTAAACAACTTCCAAGACAAAAAATAAAAACAAAGTACTGTAGGTAAAAACATGGGTTGTCTCCCACAAGCGCTTTTCTTTAACGCCTTTCAGCTAGGCGCAGAAAGTGTGTATCAAGTATTATCAAGAGACGAAGTGTCAACATAATAATTTGTTCTCATAATAGAATCAAAAGGTAACTTCATTCTATTTCTAGGGAAGTGTTCCATACCTTTCTTGAGAGGAAATTGATATTTAATATTACCTTCCTTCATATCAATAGTAGCACCAACAGTTCGAAGAAAAGGTCTTTCCAATATGATGGGACAAGATGCATTGCATTCAATATCCAAGACAACAAAATCAACGGGGACAAGGTTATTGTTAAGGTAATGCGAACATTATCAACTTTCCCCAAAGGTTTCTTTGTAGAATGATCAGCAAGATTAACATCCAAATAACAATTTTTCAGCGGTGGCAAGTCAAGCATATTAAAAAAATTCTTAGGCATAACAGAAATACTTGCACCAAGATCACATAAAGCATTACAATCAAAATCTTTGACCTTCATCTTAATGATGGGCTCCCAACCATCCTCTAGCTTTCTAGGAATAGAAGTTTCAAGTTTTAGTTTCTCTTCTCTAGCTTTTATGAGAGCATTTGTAATATGTTGTGTGAAAGCCAAATTTATAGCACTAGCATTAGGACTTTTAGCAAGTTTTTGCAAGAACTTTATAACTTCAGAGATGTGGCAATCATCAAAATTCAAACCATTATAATCTAAAGCAATGGGATCATCATCCCCAATGTTGGAAAAAAATTTAGCAGTTTTATCACAGGCAGTTTCAGCAGTTTTAGCAGTTTCAGGCAGTTTCTCGCGCTTTGCATTAGAAGTGGAAACATTGCTAACACCAATTCTTTTATTATTAATAGTAGGAGGTGCAGCAACATGTATAGCATTAGCATTACTAGTGGTGGTAATAGTCCAAACTTTAGCTACATTCTTCTCTTTAGCTAGTTTTTCATTTTCTTCTCTATCCCACCTAGCACGCAATTCAGCCATTAATCTTATATTCTCATTAATTCTAACTTGGATGGCATTTGCTGTAGTAACAATTTTATTTTCAATATCCCTATTAGGCATAACTTTCGATTTCAAAAGATCAACATCAGAGGCAAGACTATCAACTTTAGAAGCAAGTATATCAATTTTCCCAAGCTTTTCTTCAATAGATTTGTTAAAAGCAGTTTGTGTACTAATAAATTCTTTAAGCATGGCTTCAAGTCCAGGGGGTGAACTCCTATTATTGTTGTAAGAATTCCCATAAAAATTACCATAGCCGTTGCCATTATTATAAGGATATGGCCTATAGTTATTACTAGAATTGTTCCGGTAAGCATTGTTGTTGAAATTATTATTTTTAATGAAGTTTACATCAACATGTTCTTCTTGTGCAACCAATGAAGCTAACGGAACATTGTTAGGATCAACATTAGTCCTATCATTCACAAGCATAGACATAATAGCATCAATCTTATCACTCAAGGAAGAGGTTTCTTCGACAGAATTTACCTTCTTACCTTGTGGAGCTCTTTCCGTGTGCCATTCAGAGTAGTTGATCATCATATTATCAAGAAGCTTTGTTGCTTCACCAAGAGTGATGGACATAAAGGTACCTCCAGCAGCTGAATCCAATAAATTCCGTGAAGAAAAATTTAGTCCTGCATAGAAGGTTTGGATGATCATCCAAGTAGTCAGTCCATGGGTTGGGCAATTTTTAACCAGAGATTTCATTCTTTCCCATGCTTGTGCAACATGCTCAGTATCTAATTGTTTAAAATTCATTATGCTACTCCTCAAAGATATAATTTTAGCAGGGGGATAATATCTACCAATAAAAGCATCCTTGCATTTAGTCCATGAATCAATACTATTCTTAGGCAGAGATAGCAACCAATCTTTAGCTCTTCCTCTTAATGAGAAAGGAAACAATTTTAATTTTATAATATCACCATCTACATCCTTATACTTTTGCATTTCACATAGTTCAACAAAATTATTAAGATGGGCAGCAGCATCATCAGAACTGACACCAGAAAATTGCTCTCGCATAACAAGATTCAGTAAAGCAGGTTTAATTTCAAAGAATTCTGCTGTAGTAGCAGGTGGAGCAATAGGTGTGCATAAGAAATCATTATTATTTGTGGTTGTGAAGTCACACAACTTAGTATTTTCAGGGTTGACCATTTTAGCAACAGTAAATAAAGCAAACTAGATAAAGTAAATGCAAGTAACTAATTTTTTTGTGTTTTTGATATAGCAAACAAGATAGCAAATAAAGTAAAACTAGCTACTAATTTTTTTGTATTTTGATTTAGTGCAGCAAACAAAGTAGTAAATAAAACTAAGCAAGACAAAAACAAAGTAAAGAGATTGAGAAGTGGAGACTCCCCTTGCAGCATGTCTTGATCTCCCCGGCAACGGCGCCAGAAAATATGCTTGATGGCGTGTAACTCACACGTTCGTTGGGAACCCCAAGAGGAAGGTATGATGCGCACAGCAGCAAGTTTTCCCTCAGAAAGAAACCAAGGTTTATCGAACCAGGAGGAGCCAAGAAGCACGTTGAAGGTTGATGGCGGCGGGATGTAGTGCGGCGCAACACCAGAGATTCCGGCGCCAACGTGGAACCTGCACAACACAACCAAAGTACTTTGCCCCAACGAAACAGTGAGGTTGTCAATCTCACCGGCTTGCTGTAACAAAGGATTAACCGTATTGTGTGGAAGATGATTGTTTGCAGAAAACAGTAAAACAGTATTGCAGTAGATTGTATTTCAGTATAGAGTATTGGACCGGGGTCCACAGTTCACTAGAGGTGTCTCTCCCATAAGATAAACAGCATGTTGGGTGAACAAATTACAGTTGGGCAATTGACAAATAAAGAGAGCATGACCATGCACATACATATCATGATGAGTATAGTGAGATTTAATTGGGCATTACGACAAAGTACATAGACCGCCATCCAACTGCATCTATGCCTAAAAAGTCCACCTTCAGGTTATCATCCGAACCCCCTCCAATATTAAGTTGCAAAGCAACAGACAATTGCATTAAGTATGGTGCGTAATGTAATCAACAACTACATCCTTAGACATAGCATCAATGTTTTATCCCTAGTGGCAACAGCACATCCGTAACCTTAGTGGTTCTTGTCACTCCTCCAGATTCACGGAGACATGAACCCACTATCGAGCATAAATACTCCCTCTTGGAGTTACTAGCATCAACTTGGCCAGAGCATCTACTAATAACGGAGAGCATGCAAGATCATAAACAACACATAGACAATAGATTGATAATCAACATAACATAGTATTCTCTATTCATCGGATCCCAACAAACGCAACATATAGAATTACAGATAGATGATCTTGATCATGTTAGGCAGCTCACAAGATCCGACAATGATAGCACAATGGGGAGAAGACAACCATCTAGCTACAGCTATGGACCCATAGTCCAGGGGTAGACTACTCACACATCACTCCGGAGGCGACCATGGCGGCGTAGAGTCCTCCGGGAGATGAATCCCCTCTCCGGCAGGGTGCCGGAGGCGATCTCCTGGATCCCCCGAGATGGGATCGGCGGCGTCTCAGTAAGGTTTTCCGTATCGTGGCTCTCGGTACTGGGGGTTTCGCGACGGAGGCTTTAAGTAGGCGGAAGGGCAGGTCAGGAGGCGGCACGAGGGCCCCACACCACAGGGCCGCGCGGCCAAGGGGGGGGGGCGCCGCCCTAGGGTGTGGCCCCCTCGTGGCCCCTCTTCGTCTCCTCTTCGGACTTCTGGAAGCTTCGTGGCAAAATAGGACCCTGGGCGTTGATTTCGTCCAATTCCGAGAATATTTCGTTACTAGGATTTACGAAACCAAAAACAATGAAACAGCAAATCGGCACTTCGGCATCTTGTTAATAGGTTAGTTCCAGAAAATGCACGAATATGACATAAAGTGTGCATAAAACATGTAGATAACATCAATAATGTGGCATGGAACATAAGAAATTATCGATACGTCGGAGACGTATCAGGTTGCTTGAGAGGGATATCTTTGACCTCTTCCTCCCTGAGTTCGATAAACCTTGGGTGATCCACTTAAGGGAAACTTGCTGCTGTTCTACAAACCTCTGCTCTTGGAGGCCCAACACTGTCTACAAGAATAGAAGCACCCGTAGACATCAAGCTATTTTCTGGCGCCGTTGCCGGGGAGGAAAGGTAAAAGGCACTCACACTCCGGTCCCAGGTAACTAAGTACTTTTCTGTTGCCGTTGTGTGTGTGGTCGAAGCTATTTCCTTTAGATCCTGCAATTGCATCTTTTGGTTTCTTGTTTTACACTAGTAAGGCTTAATGGAAGACAACAACAAAATGAGAGATCTTTATGAACTTTATCTTGAATTAGGACATGATGTGTTTGAAGAGAAAATTAAAAAACCCATGGAACTTATGCATGCTAATGGGAATGTTATTAGTATGAATGCTTTGAACACCATTGGTGCTAATGCTATGGAAGAATTTAAGCTTGGGGAGGTCGGTTTTGATGAAAATGATCTCTTTAGTCCTCCGGGTATTGAGGAGAAAGTTTATGTTGATTATGATATGCCTCCTATTTAGGATGATTATAATGATAGTGGTCTTTTGGTGCCGCCTACTATGGAGAGTAAATTTTATTATGATTATACTATGCCTCCTACACTTGATGAGAATAATAATGATAGCTACTTTGTTGAATTTGCTCCCACTACAACTACTAAAATTGATTATGCTTATGTGAGAGTAATGATACCTTTATGCATGTGAATAAGAATGCTTTATGTGATACTTATATTGTTGAGTTTGTTCATGATGCCTCTGAAAGTTATTATGAGAGAGGAAAATATGGTTGTAGAAATTTTCATGTTACTAAAACACCTCTCTATATGCTGAAATTTTTGAAGTTACACTGGTTTTATCTTCCTATGCTTGTTACTTTGCTCTTCATGAACTTGTTTATTTTCAAGATTCCTATGCATAGGAAGCATGTTAGGCTTAAATGTGTTTTGAATTTGCTTCTTGATGCTCTCTTTTGCTTCAACTCTTACTTCTTGGGAGTGCATCATTGAAATTACTGAGCCCATCTTAATGGCTATAAAGAAAGCATTTCTTGAGAGATAACCCATGTGTTTATTTTACTACAGTACTTTTGTTTAATATTTGAGTCTTGGAAGTTGTTACTACTGTAGCAACCACTCCTTATCTTATTTTATTGCATTGTTGTGCCAAGTAAAGCCTTTGATAGCAAGGTTGATACTAGATTTGGATTACTGTGCAGAAACAGATTTCTGTCTGTCACTAATTTGGGCAGGGTTCTGTGTAAGTAACTCAGAAAAATCTGCAAATTTACGTGCGTGATCCTCAGATATGTACGCAACTTTCATTCAATTTGAGCTTTTTCATCTGAGCAAGTTAAGTGCCTCTGTAAAATTCGTCTTTACGAACTGTTCTGTTTTGACAGATTTTGCCTTTTATTTCGCATTGCCTCTTTTGCTATGTTGAATGGATTTCTTTGTTTCATTAACTTTCAGAAGCTTTGGGCAATGTCCAGAAGTGTTAAGAATGATTGTGTCACCTCTGAACATGTGAATTTTTGATTATGCACTAACCCTCTAATGAGTTTGTTTCGAGTTTGGTGTGGAGGAAGTTTTCAAGGGTCAAGAGAGGAGGATGATATACTATGATCAAGAAGAGTGAAGAGTCTAAGCTTGGGGATGCCCCCGTGGTTCATCCCTGCATATTTCAAGAAGACTCAAGCGTCTAAGCTTGGGGATGCCCAAGGCATCCCCTTCTTCATCGACAACTTATCAGGTTTCTTCTCTTGAAACTATATTTTTATTCGGTCACATCTTATGTACTTTACTTGGAGCGTCTGTTTGTTTTGTTTTGTTTGAATAAGTTTATCCTTGTGTGGGAGAGAGACACGCTCCGCTGGTTCGTATGAACACATGTGTTCTTAGCTTTTAATGTTCATGGCGAAGGTTGAAACTGCTTCGTTAATTGTGATATGGTTGGAAACAGAAAATGCCACATGTGGTAATTGGTATAATGTCTTGAATAATTTGATACTTGGCAATTGTTGTGCTTATATAGATCATGTTTAAGCTCTTGCATCATGTACCTTGTACCTATTAATGAAGAACTACATAGAGCTTGTTAAAATTTGGTTTGCATGAGTGCTCTCTCTAGAGTCTAGATATTTTCTGGTAAAGGTGTTTGAACAACAAGGAAGACAATGTATAGTTTTATAATGCTTGCAATATGTCCTTATGTAAGTTTTGCTGTACCGGTTCATACTTGTGTTTGCTTCAAACAACCTTGCTAGCCAAAGCCTTGTACTGAGAGGGAATGCTTCTCGTGCATCCAAATCCTTGAGCCAAAAACTATGCCATTTGTGTCCACCATACCTACCTACCACATGGTATTTCTCTGGCATTCCAAGCAAATACTTCATGTGCTACCTTTAAACAATTCAAAAGCTATTATCTCTTATTTGTGTCAATGTTTTATAGCTCATGAGGAAGTATGTGGTGTTTTATCTTTCGATCTTGTCATTTACTTCTGACAGACTTTCACCAATGGACTAGTGGCATATCCGCTTATCCAATAATTTTGCAAAAAGAGCTGGCAACGGGGTTCCCATCCCCAATTAATTAACTTGCATTAATAATTCTCTTCACATGTTTTGCTCTGATTCATCAGTAAGCAACTTAATTTTGCAAATAGACACTTCTCCATGGTATGGGATTGTTGGAAGGCACCCGAGGATTCGGTTAGCCATGGCTTGAGAAAGCAAAGGTTGGGAGGAGTGTCATCCATAAATAATAAAAAATAAAAACTAAACTAAAGTACATGTGTAAACAAAAGCGAAGAGGGATGATCTACCTTGCTGGTAGAGATAACGTCCTTCATGGGAGCCGCTCTTGAAAGTCTGGTTGATGAGGTAGTTAGAGTACCCGCTACCATTCATTGACAACAACAAACACCTCTCAAAACTTTACTTTTATGCTCTCTATATGATTTCAAAATTTGAAAAGCTCTAGCACATGATTTAATCCCTGCTTCCCTCTGCGAAGGGCCTTTCTTTTACTTTATGTTGAGTCAGTTTTCCTACTTCTTTCTATCTTAGAAGCAAACACTTGTGTCAATTGTGTGCATTGATTCTTACATGTTTACCTATTGCACTTGTTATATTGCTTTATGTTGACAACTATCCATGAGATATACATGTTACAAGTTGAAAGCAATTGCTGAAACTTAATCATCCTTTGTGTTGCTTCAATGCCTTCTACTAAGAATTTATTGCTTATGAGTTAACTCTTATGCAAGACTTATTGATGCTTGTCTTGAAAATACTATTCATGAAAAGTCTTTGCTATATGATTCATTTGTTTACTCATTGTCTTTACCATTGCTTTGAATCGCTGCATTCATCTCATATGCTTTACAATAATGTTGATCAAGATTATGTTGGTAGCATGTCACTTAAGAAATTATCATTGTTATCGTTTACCTACTCGAGGGCGAGTAGGAACTAAGCTTGGGGATGCTTGATACGTCTCAAACGTAGCTATAATTTCTTATGTTCCATGCTAGTTTTATGGCAATACCTACATGTTTTGTTCACACTTTATATCGTTTTGATGCGTTTTCCGGAACTAACCTATTGACGAGATGCCGAAGTGCCAGTTCCTGTTTTCTGCTGTTTTTGGTTTCAGAAATCCTAGTAAGGAAATATTCTCGGAATCGGACGAAATCAATGCCCAGCATCCTATTTTTCCACGAAGCTTCCAGAACACCCGAGAGCCACCAGAGGAGGGCCCTGGGGGGCCGACACAACAAGGCGGCGCGGCCAAGGAGCCAGGCGCGCCGCCCTACTGTGTGGTGGCCCCGTCAGCCTTCCGACTCCGCATCTTCGCCTATTTAAAGGTCCCTGACCTAAATCTTCGAGACGGAAAAGCCACGGTACGAGAAACCTTCCAGAGCCGCCGCCATCGCGAAGCCAAGATCTGGGGGACATGAGTCTCTGTTCCGGCACGCCGCCGGGACGGGGAAGTGCCCCCGGAAGGCTCCTCCATCGACACCACCGCCATCTTCATCACCGCTGCTGTCTCCCATGAGGAGGGAGTAGTTCTCCCTCGAGGCTAAGGGCTGTACCGGTAGCTATGTGGTTAATCTCTCTCCTATGTACTTCAATACAATGATCTCATGAGCTGCCTTACATGATTGAGATTCATATGAGCTTTGTATCACTATTAGTCTATGTGCTACTCTTGTGATGTTATTAAAGTAGTCTATTCCTCCTTCACGGTGTAATGGTGACAGTGTGTGCATCGTGTTGTTCTTGGCGTAGGTTATGATCATAATCTCTTGTAGGTTATGGAGTTAATTATTACTATGATAGTATTGATGTGATTTATTCCCCCTTCATAGTGTAAAGGTGACAGTGTGTATGCTATGTTAGTACTCGGTTTAAATTGCAAAGATCTATTATGCTCTAAGGTTACTTAAACATGAATATCGAATGTTGTGGAGCTTGTTAACTCCGGCATTGAGGTGCTCTAGTAGCCCTACGCAACGAATGGTGTTCATTATCAAACAAGAGTATATGTAGCATAAAGGAAGAGAACTTATTTATTATGTGATCAATGTTGAGAGTGTCCACTAGTGAAAGTATGATCCCTAGGCCTTGTTTCCAATACTGCAATCACCGCTTGTTTACTGTTCTGCTGCATGTTTACTTCCTGCAATATTACTACCATCAACTGCACGCCAGCAAGCACTTTTCTGGCGTCGTTACTACTGCTCATATTCATTCATACCACTTGTATTTCACTATCTCTTCGCCGAACTAGTGCACCTATACATCTGACAAGTGTATTAGGTGTGTTGGGGACACAAGAGACTTCTTGTATCGTGATTGCAGGGTTGCTTGAGAGGGATATCTTTGACCTCTTCCTCCCTGAGTTCGATAAACCTTGGGTGATCCACTTAAGGGAAACTTGCTGCTGTTCTACAAACCTCTGCTCTTGGAGGCCCAACACTGTCTACAAGAATAGAAGCACCCGTAGACATCACCGCCCCATTCCTTATGGAGAATGAACCAAAAGGGGAAAGTGCTTCTTAGTTGCCATAATGCCAGCCCAAAAGTGAGAGTCTCCAGGTTTCTAAAATACCTGAGATAATGCTTTTGAGCCCACATACTTTTTCCTTAAAAGTTGTTGCCATATACCATCCCCAGTTAATAACCTGGCCAACCATTTTCCTAGCAAAGCCCTGTTCTTAACTTTAAGATCATGAACACCAAGTCCACATTGATCTTTTGGACGGCATACAACACTCCATTTAGTTAACCTATATTTCTTCTTCTCGCTATCTCCTTGCCAAAAGAAAATCTTGAACGTAGATAATCTAATCTTTTCAAGATTCCTTTGGGTAGATGGAAGAAAGATATCATATAGAGTACCATATTCGTAAGTACCACATTTATGAGCACTAATCTCCCCCCAAGGGACAGCAGTTTTCCTTTCCAACTACTTAAACGCTTCTGAAGTCTTTCCTCGACGAGTTTCCACTCCGCCAACGTCAGTCTCCGATAATGAATCGGAATACCAAGATAGTTGATCGGAAAGGAGCCGAGACCACATCCGAACAAGTCGGCATAAAGGTTGGCATCGTCATTGGCCTCACCGAAAAAGAACAATTCGCTTTTATGGAAATTAATTTTGAGACCCGACAATTGCTCGAATGCCGTTAGAATTAACTTCAGATTTCGAGCTTTTTCCAAGTCGTGTTCCATAAAAAGAATTGTGTCATTGGCGTACTGAAGGATAGATAATCCACCATCCACAAGATGAGGTACTACCCCTTCAATCTGACCATCAACCTTCGCACGCTCAATTATAACAGCAAGCATATCCGCCACAATATTAAATAACATTGGAGAAAGGGGATCACCTTGCCTCATACCTTTTTTCGTCTGGAAGTAACGACCAATATCATCATTGATTTTAATAGCCACACTTCCACCAAAAACAAAGTTATTTATAAGAGCACGCCACTCATCTGAAAAGCCTTTCATCCTGAGTGTTTGTTGAAGAAAAGACCACTTAAATTATCATAAGCTTTCTCAAAGTCGACCTTGAGAATAACACCATCCAGTTTTTTCCGATGCATCTCATGGACTGTTTCATGCAAAGTGACAACACCATCTAGGATGTGTCTACCTTGCATGAACCCAGTTTGGGACGGACGAATGACATGTTCTACCACTGAATTAAGTCTAATCATAGCGACTTTCGTAAAGATTTTAAAACACACATTAAGCAGACATATTGGTCTGAATTGTTGAATCCGTTCCGCATCATTGATTTTTGGTAAAAGAATAATCTCACCAAAATTTATACGAAACAAATCCAGTTGACCCGCATGGAGCTCCCTGAAGAGTTCCAATAAATCATGCTTTATAATATCCCAGAAAGATTGATAAAATTCTGCAGGAAACCCATCAGGTCCTGGAGCCTTATTGTGCTCCATCTGGAAAATTGCTTTTCTTATCTCCTCCTCAGAATAGGGAGCCACAAGAAAAGTATTTTCCTCTGGAGTCACTTGGGGAATATCCGCAATCCTGGATTCATCCATGGATATATCAGATTCCTCAGGTGTGTCAAACAAACCTTTATAATACGATGTAATATAAGACTTGAGCTGCTCATGGCCTTCTATCACGCCCTCCTCTTGTACAAGAGAATGAATGAGTTTCTTTCTATGTCGACCATTAGCGACACTATGAAAGTATCTCGTATTCGAATCTCCTTCCAACAGGAATTGGGCCTTAGATCTCTGGTACCATTTAAGTTCCTCGTCGCGAAGTAAGCCGGCCAACTTCGCATTATATTGACTTTTGAGTTCAATCTCATGCGTTGTCAATGGCCTTACCTCAGCAATAGCCTCCAGATCATCAATATTAGATGACAGGCTGAGCTTCTCATTTTTTAGCTGCCCAGTCATATGTCTAGACCACCCCCAAGGTATCTATGTACCGAACGTAGTTTATTATTTCACCTTAGGATGAGGGTGTTCGCAGTGACATGCTTATTCCAAATAGATTTAATCATATCCGAGAATCCTTCCATGCATAACCATCCCAACTCAAATTTGAATGGGCGTTTACGCAGCGGGTTTGGGTTCCCAGTGGATAATAAAAAAGGAGCATGGTCTGACAAAGCGTCTATCCGAGGAAGAGCCCATACCGAGACTAGTGGGAATTTAGATTCCCAATCTGAGTCCATGAGTACACGGTCCAACTTCTCATATGTAGGCTCTGGGAGACTATTTGCCCAGGTGAATTGTCTTCCAACCATCGAGATCTCTCTCAAGTCCAAACTATCAATGACAACATTGAATAAGAAATGCCAATGGTTATCAAATCTGCCCCTACTTTTCTCCTCCGGGTATCTAAGCAAATTGAAATCCCCTCCTATAATAATAGGATATGGATTGTCTTTTGCTAGATTGACCAACTCACGAAGAAAAGCAGGCTTGGCCGCATCCTGAGCAGCTCCAGACACGGACACCAAGCTCCAAATGAAATTATCAGATTTATTCCGGATGTAAAGTTTTATATTAAAATCACCACCCAAATTATCTAAAATCTCCATAGTTGAAGCTCAGACACCAATTAAAAGGCCACCAGAATGACCCCGAGGCGGGCGGGATACCCAAACAAAATCCTTCCCGCCTCAAAGGCGATTTAGAAAACTTGTTGAGTAGTTCCTCTTACCCGTCTCAGAAATAGCGACAAAATCTAAGACATTTTCCTTAATGTTTTCCGCAATGTATAAATGTTTAGCTAAGTTTGTTAGACCTCTGCTATTTTTAAACATGCCATTCATTGAGAAACTATCACATATTTATTCACTTTGGCCTTTTTGTTTGGCCAAGAATTACGCTTAATGGAGGAGGTTCTAGATTTCCGTTCCGTGCCTGTAGTTTAAAGCATGAACCCAATGCATCGTCATCCAAACCCACCTTCGAAACCTCACCAACTAGATGCGAGAGAAGCTGACTGTCTGAGACCGCGTACACCTCCTCATCATCTTTGTCAGATAAATAAAAATCTGGCTTGCTTGGCGACACAAGAGCGACTTTTAGTCTGTCGAACTCCATCCATCTCAAAGCGGAATCCGAAACAGCCAGCCCCGGCGTCTCCTGGTCCACAGGGCGACGTACATGAGTGGGCAAAGTCGACGTAGACCCACCCCTGATGTCACCCAACGCCTGGCCCGCCACCTTGCCACTCGTCGCAGCAGGTGTCGGCGCCGCATCCTCAGGGCCAACCTCCACCGGCTGCCCCACCGGGCTCCCGCCGGCAGCAGCATCCTCCAGCTGCGTGTCCACCGCCTCCAACACGCCGGCCCGGCCAACAGCATCGAACGGGTGGTGCACCGGCGGCGAGGTGCACCTCCCATCCCACAAAGACGAACGAACAACCCGAGGGGAGGACGGTGACGGAGTAGACCCTCCCCAAGGACTGCACTGCACCGCTGGAGGAGTCAGAGAAGAGCTCTCCCGACCTCCACTACCCGGTAACCCTCGCGAGGACATGGGTGGAGTAGAGTCCCCACGACGAGGTGCCGGCGAAGGTGAGGAAGCCCGAGACGAAGCAGCTGACGCCCTCCTAGCAGTCGCCGGAGTAACACGGCCGAGAGTGAACACCCTGCCCCTCGCCGGTCTATCTGAGCGCTGACGGTCTAACGGCGGTGAAGCCAAACTCGCACTCTCCAAAGCCCTGCGTAACTCCTCCGTGGAGACCCTCGGGCTAGTGCCTGGCTGCACTGTCACCTCCAAAGATGGACTAGTAACTCGAAGCTTTGCCACAATCTCAATGGCACGGGGCGTCCGCGGGTTCGGATTAAAAGGGGTCACCGCAAAGTGAGTAACCACCTTACTCACCGACCCCGCCGCGGCAGTCCCATTCCCTCCTGACTGAGCAGGAGGAGCCTCATCACAGGAGGGGTAGCAGCAGGAGGAGCAGCAACTGTAGTCTCAGAAGTATCCATGGCATCATCCCCTCCATCTCCCGGGCCATCGTCCGCATCATGAGAATCATCCTTCTTCACCCAAATCTTCGGAACAAAATCCGGCTCTGGCACAAAGTCAGCGGGCTCTCTGCGGAAACCAAACGCATATGACTTGAACTTAACGACCGCATCAGCAACAACACTCGGCAAAGCACCATCCGTAGGTTTTCCCTACACCTTCGGATTGACCATTGCCACCTGGATACGAATAAGAGCTCGGCGCCTCAGACTAGTGAGATCAACATCAACAGTCTTGCCTAGAAGAGAACCAACAGCCCACAAACCCAGAAAGTGACGAAGAGAGTGAGGAACTCCCTCAACGTGCAGCCAAACCTTCTCCAACTCATGTGTGTGTGTGTGTGTGGCACCTCCGTTGACTGCCAAGCTGACACTGACATAGATGCGGCAAAGGAAGGCACACCGACCTGGATCCCATCCAATCTGTCCAAGTCCTCAAAAGAAGGCACCGAAACCAGAAACTGCATATCCGCAAGAGGCACCGCTTCCCATTTCCAACTCGGACTTGGTGAGCAACGTCGGGCCACCTGCTTGGCAATCACCTCTGCCGGAACCTCATCCACCGAAACCACCACGAGAGCAATAGGTGTCTGGCTTGGTGTGAGATCCTCATGTATCACAGAATTCGGAAAAGCAGTAAAATAAGTCTCCAGAAGACCAGAACCACAAACAAACACCGAAGGCCTGGGCATCTTCAGAACAGGACATCGAACTATGGGATGAGCTTTCTTGTCACAGATATAACAGTAATGCTTGACCTTGCAGTCCTTGGCTGCGTGAGAAGTGATAGAACATTTCCAGCACCAAATACCTTTCTTGGGCTTCCCTCCAGTCTTCACCATCTCACCACTATCCGGAGCGGCCGTCATTTGACCCTGGGGCTGAACTGGTGCAGCCATCCCGGTCAACAGTACCGGACTGAGGTAGCAACCCTGGCGGCGCCGACAGCTGCTGAAACTGAGAGTGTGCGGCCACCTGCTGGAACTGAGCCTGAGGCTGGTACTGCTGCTGAGGGTAGGTCGACGGCACAGAAGGGTACTGGTACATCTGAGGCTGACCCTGCATATGCGAGAACTGACCCTGCGGCACCATCCACTGATGCTGGCTAGCCTGAGAAAACCCCTGACCCTAGGAAGGACCCCCCTGGAACTCGACAACCGGGGCCGCTGATGCTGGCTATCCTGAGAAAACCCCTGACCCTGGGAAGGACCCCCCTGGAACTCGACAACCGGGGTACCTGTCTTCTTCTTCTTCTGCTGCTTCCTCGGTCTAGGTGCAGCGCCAGCCGTGCCATGCTGCTGCTGAATGCCAGCGGGGACCTGTTGCTGCACCAACGGGGGACGGAAGGGACCCCGAAGAGCCCCGCCCTGGAATCCTCCACCCTGCCCATAGACGGCAGGGGCATGCTGCGGCCTTGACGCAACCTGAGTCGAGGCGCTGTAGGGGACGAACGGTGGCCGAACGGGCTGCGCCATGCCTGGTGCCACCGCCCCCACCTCCAAAAGCCCCGGCCACGGGGAAACCCGGCGGAGGAGGCTCCCCTCGAGGGGGCTGCTGCCCAGCCATCGGCGCCGGAGAGCGTGCCGCTACCTCCGCGAAGGTGGGACGTCGCAGCGGCCGCCACCCACGATGGACAAAGAGCGACGACCTTGAGGGCGAGGCAGCAACCGGTACAGCGTGTGTCGACCTTGACGGAGAGCGAGACGGTGACCTTGGTGGCGGGGACGACCTTGATGGAGAGCGAGACGGCGACCTTGGTGGCGGGGACGACCTTGACGGAGAGCGAGACAGCAACCTTGGTGGCGGGGAAGATGTCGGAGAAGCCGACTGCAGCGAGGAAAACCCGGACAGCACACCTCCCGTGGGTGTGGGCTCACCCACGGCCATGATGATGGCAAATACACTTGCCATGGTAACTTAAATAATAACCAAATAAAATTATAAACGGAAGCATTTGCCTCGCATTTCAATAAAAACCCGAAAGCAACAGCTCCCCAAAATGCCAAACAAAAGTAGAGTCAGTCCAGCAGCATGATCTAAATAATATGCAATGCATTAACAAATATAACTTTGATATACAATGTAAACCACACCGTTATGTGTATATTATATTGGAATACCTGACTGCTCATGAATATATGCTTCAGAAACACAAAGGAATAGCAAAAGCAAAATGGCAATGGATCAAATGTTTCTTGTTGTATAGCCAATTTCAAGCCACCAAAAGTGAGCATGTCAAATTGCGGTACTTCAGTTTGATAATCATTATCTTCAGAAAAGATATATTTTTAGACAAATGAGAACATTCTCAGCTTCTCACTGCAAACTGATGAAAATGAAGTTCCATAATGCCTGAAGGCCATGACTAAGATTGGTGGTCCCTCGCCCACAGAAATTACAAGCTAATGTAATAGCAGTGGGTTCATGTTGATGATAGAATCGCCTCATCTTCGTGGAGGAGACATTGCGTCCTTGGCATCACCTGGATAGAAATAATACACATAAGATTTCAATTATTAGCAGACTTAGAGACTGTATGAAGACTTGAAGAGAGCTCATGTGAGCATGTGTGTGCACAATCTGTGATACAGATTTAAAATGCATGAATGTAAACGCACCAAATTCCACCTTGCTTCATGTTGACTTCGGGCGCTTCGTAGGACATCCAATGGCATAGTCCATCAGTAGACCTGGTGACCTTACTTCACACAAGCCTTCCCTTGATTGCATGACTTCGGCTTGTCACTCTGCAATGATTAGATTTTTCAGTGCGGTCCCAATAGCACATTATATTGGTTTAGAATTCGACCATATATAGATTGGAAAGGAGATAGCATAATACTACATTGAATCACAAATTAAACAGAATCAGAATCTGTAAATTAAACATTATGTCCATTAATACACAAATTAAGGACCATGATTCAGTGATTCACATGAGACGACTGCAAATTTCATAAACTTCCGCACAAAAGAGAAGAAATCTATCAAAATTCTTAGATCAAACAAGCGATTCAACATTCATTTAATCTAGTAATAAGACATCCATGGCTGATAGATAGGACTCTTGCTTAAAAAAGACGTTAAACTGGCCTGCACTTTACACGCGTAATTGGCTCATTGTTCTGCATTCTGCAATGCTTAGATTTTGCTACTCTGCTGGTTCAAAATGTTTTAGTACTATACTACACTGGTTTAAAATTTGACTATATATCGGAGAGGACATAATACAATACTAACCTAAAGGACATCTAGAAGCTACAAATAGGGGAAAACAGGGGGGTACGCAGCAATCTCAGTTCTTGACGTGTTTGATTTTGGGGGGGAGGGGGTGTGCAGAAGCAGAAACCTTATAGTAAATACTAGACCATAGTAGCACGCGTTGCCGCCCTTGTCAAACTTGAAGAAAGAGCAAAAAATATCCAATAAAAATCATACTATAGAAATATCCAAGAAAATACGAAAGCTTGTACAGTCTCTCGGCGTACGTGGTGTGGTAATTGTCCAGAATAAGTTTGGCTCTCAATTTGAATTGAAGGTTCACTACATTGATAGAGAAAATAAAATAATTACATCACAAATAGCTAACAATGATACAGTGGTCGGTAGTTTCTGTGGAAATAGATATATCACTTGAAGCAGGGAATTTACAGTTGTACCTAGGGCATAGGTTGCAGACAAGTTGACAAATATATAAGACCATACATATATTTGTGTATGTTTGGATACGAGTGATTTTCAAATATTATCATGAATAGAAACTAGGCTGCTTATTCGCATGACTCAATGTGAGTATGTGACTGTAATAGTATTCAGGTCGCACCACGTTATATATTCATACCGGTTATCTGCATTGCTGTTCATTTACATGCATAGTGATGGCTATCAGATACCTTTTACTTTGAATGCATCTTATTATAGCATGAAAAAAATGTGGCATGCTTTTTCGCACGACCCAATGTGTCTGTAATAGTCAGGGGGTGCACTACGTTATCATATACACACCGCTTATCTGTACAGTGTTTGTCATTTACCTGCTTAGTGATGCATATCAGATACTTTTACCTTCAGTAGATCTTATTAGCATATACAGAAACTAGCCTGCTTAGAGCATCTCTAACAGAGCTTGTAAAAGTGCAAACCGAAAAACTCGAATTCAGTGTTCCAAAAACGTGTTTACGGGTTGCAAAACGGCTGGCGCAGAACAGACCCCGTAAAGTAAAACCGAAAAACGAAATATTCGAAAAATCATCATCTTCTTCGCAAGAACTATCTGGACCGCTGCCTAGATCTCCTCGCGCAGGTCGGCGGCCGCGCTCCAAGCTACAGCCGCGAGCTTCGGATCAAGCGAGGACGGTCTCGCACGACTCGATGAGGCATAGGTCCGGCCGGCCCGGCCGGACGCAGCCGGACACTGTCGTGATTCCTGCTGCCGCTCCGCCTTGCTGCACAGCTGAAATTGATGCTAGATTGATTGCTGCTGCTACTCGGCCGCGCGTGCGTATGCAGCTGCTAGGTGTGCGATGCATCAGCTAGCTAGCTGCTCTTGGCCGCGTGCGATGCATCAGCTAGCTAGCTGCTCTTGGCCGCGCGTATGTAGCCGCGTGGCGCAGCTTGTCCGCCACCACGCCACACTATAGTCTGCTGTGTCCGTCCGTCGCACGCCTCGTCTGCAGCCAGGAGCTTGGTCGTCGTCGTACAATTTTAGCAAAGTAGCCAGAAATCGGTGGCTAGAGGTGATTGTACGGACGGCGGCGCTGGAGAAGTCCGTTCAATTTTAGGCCTGTAAACCACCCTTTGGTTTGTATTAATAGAGGTCAAGTCTAAAAAATTTCGGGCCCCTGAAAAAGTTTTTCACCGAACGGCGAGTTCAGTTTCTATTCTGCGCCACTTTTGACCCGAACCCGTAAATCGACCGGAAAAATACGGTTCCAGCGTGGTTTACGGGCTCTGCTAGAGATGCTCTTATTCACACGACCCAGTGTGACTGCTACGGTGTTCAGGGGCATGCTACATTATCATATACATGGCTGTTGCTTGCACAATGTTGTTCATTTTTCCCTAGATGTCTTTTACTTTCAATACATATTGTGGAGATAGCAGATATCAATTGTTCGTTAACACTGGCTTGTTTATCCTGTTGCTGTGACTCATTGTGTAGAGACCACACCTTTGAGCCGTCACAGGGATTGCTGCATATTTTGAAGCCTATCAGTAAGAAACATATACGACATACCTCTTTTGATACATACTAGATGATACCCCGCGCGTTGCTGTGGGATTTGTATCTTACATAAAATGCTTTGAGGGGATATACATATCATGTTGAACATAATAAATAAATAAATTTATGGACCTTATGAACATTTGATGTCATTCACATCCGCAATGCTGAGCACACACATTTTGCTAGATTAGCATGAACATGACATTTCGACCCTCAGTAAGCAATCAGCTTGGTTTGTATGAGCATTCAAACAATTCTTATATGAACATATGGACATTTTGTTGTCTTAAAATGACTTCAAATGAGGTTTATAGGTAATTATAAAAAAAGCACACCTAAATTCTAGGAATGTAGCCACCAAGAAAGGCATCCGGAGCTCGAGGTATGGTCTAAAGGTCCAAAGTTATGTTCCAATATACTACCTCGGGACTGATTTAATTGACGCAACGCTGCTTTCAATTTTCACCTGGCATGTACCCCTCCGGCGTCGATTAAATCCGACCGGAGGGAGTATAACTCAAAGAGAAGCATATGAATATTGGTCCGACTTGCATGCCTGGGAAAATTGTGCATGCTTGGCAAATACGGGCATATGCTTGCTTCAATCTTTGTTTGCAACAATCTAAGCTTTAGACTATTAAAAGCGAGATGAGATGCATTATTCAAAAAGGAATGTCCTTTGTACATATTAGGGTATGTTCAGCAGCACTGGGGGATAAAGTATTTGCCATTGGCGTTGATAGACACATGCAGTAGGCATTACAAAGAAGGAACGTCAGAAGACTAAATCAGCATTAAAATAACAGAGAATGGGAGTAGCAAAAAGCTGAAGCCCGACATATGGGTCATAATCTCAGAGGCGATTTCATTTGCTTAGGAAGAGTACACCAGATATTTATGAAACATTTGAAATCGACCAGAGGCAAAGACACCTGCAATACATGAATGTAGCCACGCACAAAAGTATGAGGACCCACGTGATTTTGTTTGAACATCCAAAGGCATGATAAAAAAAATATAGATGGTTCTTTAGCTCTTATAATTGAAAGACAACAGTTGTATAGACAAAAAAAGATAGAAACAAAATAGTTAGTTGCATCGAAGCCTTCTTTATAAGGCATTGCAAATGTAATTGGCACTGATCAGATTGTGTGATAGATCAAGAAAAGGTTGGCAACAAATGTAAAAAAGAAAAAAACTTTTGATACGTACCTAGCTTGTACAGCTTCTGATACTTCTGAAGGCGATGTATATAGGTGCAACTTTATTACTGAATTATGCCCAACCTGGATAACTAATATAGATAGGAAAAGTAGGAGAATTGCAAAAAAATACCCAAAATTGATATAGTATAAGTAATCGGATAAACCTTGCACCTGCAGCAGTGGACTCGTATGTAAAAAAAACTCTCAATTTTCACACAGAAAAGTGAAGAGTAAAACTGAAGGAATCATACCTCGTGTAGTCAATGCCGATTCGTCAATGCCAACCTCTCAAACCATATGATACATCGACTATTCTCTGCACCTACAGTGATGGAGTTTATCTAGATAAATCCATGTCCTACTCCCCGCATAGCGTTGAGGTTGTGTAAATAACATCCTGTCGCATCCCCTGCGCACCTGCTCAATAGCTCCATGTTTTCACAACTAAAAGAGGAAAAGTAGTTACTGTCAAACCTGGAAAATTCTCAATCGTTACGGACGATTGCGATGATAGCCAATCTAGCACGGCCACATACGAACAGGTAGATAGAGGTTGCAAGAGCGTCTGCTGGAACCGAGGCCGCGACGGTGAGGCGGCTGACGGTTGAAGCAATGACATGGCGGCTCCCGCATGACCAGAGGCGCGACGCAGGTGCGCAAAGTAGATTCATGGTGGGGTTAGAAAGAGAAGGAGATATATGAGGATATGAGTGGATGAAGAGGAGGCGAATACTGCGGAGCAGATTTATAGCATAAGATGGTGGGAAGGGGAAGAGCCTGTGCTTAATATTGGAGTATTGAAGTGCGTACGATCTATGGAGGTTTGATGACGGGTAGAAAAAACTGAAGGATCGTGGACTTCAAAAAATTACTATTAATTGATGCATGTTGGATGGCCTGCCCGATAATTGCTTTGCTAATGTGGAGATTGGTGCAGAATCGTGCAACTTTTTTTTCTTCTTTTCATTAGGTGGCAAATTATCTTAGGTGGCAAGCTATGATTGCTTGGAGGTGGATGATGAGGTGGATACCTTGCATGTGCAGAAAAATGGGATCACCTATTAAGAATAGAAAGATATCTGTGTGGTTGAAGGTTCCTCGCCTTTAAGATGATCACTAGGATTGTTTATGCAATACCTTATAGGTGAATTCACTGAGTATTGTATGTAATTTTGCTGTTTGATTTATTTTAGGGTGATGTAAAAAATGGACGGATTCTTGGGAGGAGCATTTCGATGAAGTTTCTACCAAGGAGAGGAGAGAAGAAACACTCTACAGCTTGGAAGGAATTAGGAGGACGAATAGTACTCCAAAAAAGAAGATGGTTTCAGAAACGAATATATAGTGGTATGTGAACTTCATCCACAGTAAAATGTTTTCAGAAAAATGGCCTTCTAGGCTTTCTTGTCGATGCAAACTGCCGGTTGATTGAGCCATTTGGTGAAGACAATTGTTTAATGATTTCATAGTCTGTTATTACGAATATGAAGTTCCATTGTTGCATATTTCTCTAGGTAACCATCCTAGTCACCGCTAATGGAGCACTGATGTTCCCAAAAATCACAATACCTGCAAATCTGGAAGCAGTAGTGAAAAAAAACTCAACTCCATATATCGAGAATATTTTATTTTTTTCCGATAAGAAGTATCTATTAATATTGCGGAGATACCAATTACACTCAGCCTCTGAAACAACGAAACGTCCTAATAGCATGCATTACTGATGCACACAACCAAAAAAAAAAGAATTACAGAAAATAAACTTATCAAGAACTGAAAATCGTTCTATTTCCTATCATATTTCACAACTGACGTGTAATTGAGACAAAGAATACAATGTTTTCCATGCATTTTCTTCGAACATTGATAATAATGAATTTCATGCTTATGTCTGCTGTCTCAGGGCATTCATGTTCTATGGACTCCACAAGAAGAAAACGACGTACTTACCGAAGAGAAGCTTCTAGCGCAGATTATCCTCATCCGAGGCCCCATAAAGATGACTAGGACTGCGCTCTTTTCTTAGATGCCATAGTACTATATAAGATCTTTTCAGCAAAACGTAGTATGGTTATCATGCTGGTACTCACGTTCACTTTGTCTTGATACAAGACCATTTGGAATCTAGGCTGACAATTTCCATTTGTGTGGCAACTGGCAAGTATGGTGTAGCTCAAACTTCAGTTTGTCTGGGTATGGGTTAGTACATGTATGTCGCTTATCTTTTATATTCATACCTCTTTTCACAAATAGATGCTTTAGATTTGTTAAAATTTGGATGTATATAAACACTAAAAGTAATAGACATGTCCATTTTGTTATACTACCTTTGTCTATAAATAAATATCTTATATTTGTCAAAATTTGGATGTGTGTAGACACTAAAAGTAATTGACAGAGGGAGTATAATGAAACACTTCAGCATACTGGAAAGCCGAGTTAAAATATCATACTGGAATCTTGCATCTTTTGACTACGATGTAAAGGAGCATAGTGCCCCAATATTAACATTTGATAACATATTATGCGTTGATAAACTTTTTTTTTTTTGAAGAAAATAAAGCAGTCAAGACTCCAAATGAAAAATTCCAAGGATGAAATCCGGATCATAGTATTAGTTCAAATGAATTACATAGGTAGGATAATTTCCTGGGGAAAAGAGAATTATACTGAGGACTCAAGATATATATATTTGAACCAAACTCACTATGAAGTCCTTTTATTACAAATAAAGTTCGCCACATGCTTTCGTTTTCCTTCAAAAAACATTTTGATTAGATCCACTCAAATGTCATCGGGATACACCTTATTCCTCATACATACACCAAGGTGGCTAGGATTTTATCTCTCTTCTTCAGTAAGGACATAAGTCCCTTCCATCTCCAGCCTCCACCCCCCCTCCATATGTTCACAGGCGTATGGAGGAGGTTCGTAGTCAAATGTGTGTTCTATTTACGTGAAGGTCTTTGCTTGAGTGTCCTAGATGACATGGCGCCGACAAAATGGCAATGGAGTAAGTGACTTTGGCCTTCACCCCATCCTAATGATGTGGTCCTGTTGATCTGGAGAACCAAATAATGGTAGCCGACAAGCTTAGTGTATGGGCAGCATGGCCAGCCAATGTTCGAACGATGCTGTGATTGTCTTGTCTCTTGGGGCGGGCTTTAGTTGAAGTCTATTTTTTTGAACTTTTAATTTTTTTTTGAACTTTCTTTAGTTGAAGTCTTACCATAAGTGTAGTAGAATTTGTGTTGTAGTTGTTAGATGTTTTCATTGTTTTGTAATGTAGGGCCTTTGATTGTTCATTGGACATGAATCATATCTAAAATAACTTTGGGTGTTCGATATTCGTTGTTCCAAATTGAATCCCAGACGTCTTCCTCTATCCATATATTCGGTGTCCTGGTTGGTGTTTTTTTTTTGTTCCAAATTGAAGTTCAAGTTGCTCTATTTAAACACACTACTTTTTTGAGGGAATAAATACACCACTTCTCATTATAGTATATATCCCTGTGGATTGTGCTCCTGTTATGCTACGCAGCTTCCTGTTTTCCCCTTTAAATCGTGAGCTTATTCCGGCTTTCAGTTTTCCAATTCCAAAACCCTCATAGCTAAACCCTTGCCTCTTCCTGCCCTCCAAATGGCGGCGATCGCTACCCGCCTGCACCACTCCCCGCCTGCCCTCCGACGCGGCGGACCTCCGTCGAACCCCTTCCTCCGCTTCGCCTCCTCGCCGCGGATCGTCATCCGGTCCCGGGCCGCGGCGACCCCTCCGCTGGGTCCAGTCGCTGCGCGCGGCGACGGAGACGAGGACGAAGCACTCCTCTACCCGGAGCCCCGTCGGAACCCGCTCAGCCTCGCTCCTCTGCTCGTCGCCGCGGCGGCGGTGGCGGCAACCCCGCAGACCGCGCTCGCCCTGTCCGGCGGCTCCTGCGGCGGTTCCGACTCCTCCTCCTCCTCTTCTTCCTCCAGCGACGACTCCTCTACAGATTCCATAGATTGGTCTTCATCCTCGTGGTCCTCCAAGCAGAAGAAGAAGAAGGAGGGGGTGGAGGCCACTCGATCACGAGTCGGTCGGCACAGCGGTGGATCCCCCGAAACCCCCGAGCGACATGTGGTTGTGGGGCGGCTTCGCCGCGGTGTTCGCCATGATCGCCGTCGCCGCGAAGAACGGCTGGATACGGGACGAGCGGACCTCCGTGGTTAAGTTGCAGGTCCCTCTCCCGATTTCTTAATCCAAATGCAGTTCAGTTTTACGACTTGTGGTTCGTTGATCACCTGGAACTTTTTCGCGATGCATGCAGGTCGCGCTGCGTGGTAGGGAGATGGTAAAACCAGTCCAGAAGGATCTTAATGCGATTGCTGAGAGGGTGCAGGCTTCGAATCGCCAATGGTACAAGTTCATATTGACTGGTAGGACTGCTAATCCTGAGATTATTGCACCTGGAATTGTTTTATTTGTGTGTGTTCATGCTTTAGAATTCAATGCATCGTTGAGATACGTCTTCAGTTTGGTTGTAATATCTAGGCCATGATATTGATCTCTAGGTTTGTCCTGTTCGATGGCTTCCATACTCGCTGTTCCTGCTGTGCGTCTTCTTTGGTTAGTTTGTGCTATTGAAACAGTACTTTAAATCTGAACTTTATATTTTTCTCAAAATTAGAATGTCTAATCAATCCTAGCTACTAGTATATATATATAAATTAAGAAAAAATAATTAGCTTGGAAAAATAAAAAATGTAACAAGTCAGGTAGCTTGGGGTAAGAAGCCCAGTGGCAACTTTGGAACTGAATTTAGATGGATCATTAAAAACACAAGAATCCAGATGTGCATTTAATTCATAGCAAATAGGGTGGAGATAAGTTCGAATTATACACGAGGAAGTATCCGTTTCGAGTAGAGTTTTTTTACGAGACCGACATATATTTTCATGTGAATACGTGGACACAGGTCAATGTCAGTATTTGCTGAAACCAGCCTATTTATATTTAGAGCCAGGGATATAGCGAGTCCAAAATGTCCGGATACTGAATAATGCACAATGTAGTTCAAGCACTCGCATAGTACATAGTAATGCATATCAGAAGTTACCAGTACAAGTTGCCCGTCAATACTTTTTCCTGAGACTCCCATCAGTACTAAGATAATTTACCTTTTATTTTAAATATCTTATATCATAAGTACTAATACTTTGTTCGGTCTGTTCTGACGATTCACCATTTTGCAGAGACCCTGGATACCTTGCGCCGTCACCAGTCTTTCTGCATCTCCTCATGCTTATCAGTAAGATAGCATATAAACTCTTAAACCTTTGCTTGATACAAAGTAGACGCGGTATTATTTAGAAATTTCAGGTATTAGATACTTTTATACATGCGCTGCTGCTTCTTGTTGTGAAGACGCTTTTGATGTCATGTATGCACGGGAGCAGAGTAACTCACTGAATCTTGAAAATTTGCATTGACTCCATATACTTTAGGTTGTCAGGAAAAACGGATGGGAGGACGAAGATGATTCTTGGAAGGCACATTTTGACAGAGTTTCTGCCCAGGAGAGAAGAAAATTTGATGAAGAAACGCTTTCGAACTGGAATGGGGTCAAGCAAAAGAAAACCTACTCCATGAAAACAGATGGCAGCAAAAATGAATATGTAGTGGTATGCTGTGCTTCACAGAAATTCCTCAATTTCTTTTACCATCCTACTTCTAAGTATGCAGTTCTTTTGTGTTGGCACATCTTGGTTTTCCTTTTTTCTGATGAAACATGGATGTCTCGTGATATTGTGATGATCTGAGGAGTATTTTTGATGATTCCCAAACTTCTCCAGGTTACCATTCTTGTTGCTGCTGAGGGAACAATGGAGCTCCCTGAGGCGATCAGAAGCGCCGCAGATCTGGACGCAGTAGCAGCAAGGCTCAACTCCACGCCTGAAAGTGAACTTCGGGTATGTACTACGTTTCCTTCCCGGCATAAGTTACACTGACTGACTGATTGATTCGTTCATTCAATATTAATTATTATCTTAGTTTGTTGCTCTGCTAACTGATCATCATACTGCTTCAGGGTGTTCGAGTCCTGTGGACGCCTCAAGATGCGGATGACGTTCTCTCGGAGGAGAGGATGCGGAAGGATTACCCGAACCTGAAACCCCTTGCGCGATGAACAAATAGGACAGCGTTCTGCTGCCCATCACGCCCTTGGATCCACCGTTTGAGCCAGGTCTTTTTAGTTAGAAGAACATATGCGGATACTAGTTATGGTATCTGATGGAGTGATGGTATACTTATACCGATCATGCCTGTTCCTTTTCGGTTTCCTCTTTATACATAATTCTACAGAATGTATCCGCACAGTTTGGTTATCGAGCGATGTGTGTTTAGGCCAGCCATTATGCAAGAATAATGATGCTAACAATCTACTCTGTTGTGCAGTGTGCTACCGCATGAATGCTTAGAGAGAAATGCTCTTTCCGAGTTTACGCGATTCATTTCATAATATATAATTTCCTGCATTTCACGAACGGCAAACAAATTACTCCCTCCATTCATAAGTAGATGTAGTGTATAGATACATCTAAATTTTAAAAAATCTAAGACATCTATTTATAGAGGTAGTATTAGTATTTACATACAGTTTCAACTTCCAAAATCTTATATGAATGCCAATACTCCCTTCTGTTTGTATGGTGCACTTTGATTTGGTATGGCAAGACTTCCACTAACTGGTACTACTCTGTCCAAAAAAACATTATACTCCTTATGTTATTTATTTTTGAAAAGGAGGTCGAAACCTCCGACCTCTGCATTGAAAAGATGGATTTTTATTCAACAAAAGACTAGCAAGAGTATACATCAAATAATTCCTAGCCACCAAACAACATCTACAAACCCGACAATGGGTGAAGGTCATGCCATCGGGGCCTTATGTTGTATAAACGCATAAACAACCCACATCAGCTAAGTATCGCGGGAATCACCGAGTCACTCCATGGAGAGCCAGGAACACACATCTGGTCTAACAAACCTCGGCGAGTACCTCATGCACAGGCTTCAAATTCCGTCACCGCCATCGAACCGCTGTGCCATCTTCAGGGTAGAGATCCGCATAGAATTTTTCATGTTTGCCATTGACGACGGCAGACAATGCCTCCACCCTGAGCGTGTCCACCATCATGGGTCCTACATTGAGACCCCGTTTCACCATGCCGTCGTCGTTGATGATGCGCTAGAAGTAACACTGCTCCACCTCGAGACCACTCTAGTCATTATGTGTCCAAAATAGATGCCCTCGAGAGGGAGAACGACATAGAAAGTGTCGCCAACGCCCGACCCGGGTAGCCAGAATCAAGAATTTACCCCGGAGCGTCCCCGCAAAGAAGCTGTAGCTGTAAGACGATGCCTTCGCCAAGGAATGACGCCAAGATGCATCGCCATCATTTGCTTCAGTTTCACCGGAAGCCGTGCGAGTCCAAGCCCTACCCTAATTATACAACAATGCAACCGTCGATGAAGGACTTACAAGACGGATCGGAGGTGATCACCCCGTCTGAGGCCCTAGGGACCCAGATCGAGCCCAAAACAACCCCATCCCACATCCCAACAACCTCCTTTGCAGATCGGAGCAGATCACAACCAACCATGCGCGCAAGGAGGGAAACACCTATCGCCTAACGGGGACACGATGGATTGTCAAAGCCTTGCAAGCATAGCCAAAAGGAATTACTACTTTAAATAGCACCAATTTACTAGTCCTTTCTCCCCATGATTTTTTTTTTCAAAGGCGTCTTTGTATTATAATTATAATACTTCCTCCAGTCCCTTTTAATTGACCGAGTCAATTAAAAGGGATTGAAGAGAGTATAAAATTGAAATACTAACATGAACACATGGACTATACCACCTTTTCTAGTCCCGTCAACACTTGGACTTTACATGCATGGCTCTATCTAAGGGTGTGTGTATGCTAGGACTTGCCAGATTTTTAATACATTTTCATATTTTCGGAATACAAATTCCAAGTTGATGGTTTTGGTATCTAATTGTTTTTTTTTGCTTGCAGACTATTCACATGGATTTATGTATTCTATATTGTTGTGTTTAGTTCTCTTATATTTTACTCATTTTATTTACTTTGTGTAATGGACCCATGCATGTACGGTGTTTTTTCTTTTAGTTATTTTTTTTATAGAATGTTGTAGTTGACATTTTGTATCTTTTTTATTCTATTTTTATTCTTTTCTTTGTTGCTAGTTCTATCATTGCAGGTTTGTGTATTTGTTCGACATATCTAGTTTGTTGAGTAAACTTGCCTAATGCCATTATCTTGATTTACCATGTGAATTTTACAAATTCAGTACGTCATTAATTACGGATAGCTCTATGCAGATGGTCGATTTATTCCACTCCATCCGGCCTAAATTAATTGGCGCAACAAGTCAATTAATTTGAGCTGGAGCGAGTACCATTATTTCTTGCGCTATATTGTAGGTTACCAATTTTTACATATAAATTTAATGAAGTTACAATATATAGAACATGTAATTTAGGGGTATCGGGAGTGTAAATTTTGGCATTTGACACATATCAACTCACTTGTTCACGCACTTGCAATACTTCAATTGGTCCCTGTAATAGGTTCCAGGAAAGGTAAACATGCAAACTCAATTTCCCTTACGATGTTTCTTGGTGTCCAAGTTTTCTATTACAGTCCACTATTACAAGTTCTTGATTCTTGAACATATAAATAACTGCAATCAACATCGAAAACTGCAAACGGAGGCCGAGCTACATGTAGCCTTTTATTTTCGAAAATTTGGAAATCATAGTTTTAAGTTTTAAGAAAATCTGAAAAAAAATCCTGGATGTAGACAATGATGAAATCTACAAACGTGCAAAATATCAATGTAAAATTCTTTGTATTACAGACAACACAAAAATGATTTCGCATGTTTGCATGTTTGTAGATTTTTGTTGTATTACAAACTACACAAAAATGATTTTTCACATTAAGATTTTGCATGTTTGTAGATTCCATTTGTCACTCTCCAATCAAAATTGTAGTTTAGGTACTAACTCATATTCATATTACATGCCACTAGTATGGATGCACCTAGAATGAAAATATATCTAGATACATCTATATTAATGACAACTAATATGTGGGAGTACTGAAATCATGTATGTCAAGTGTAATCCAGATTTTGAAATCGTGCGAGTGGGTTTTTATTAGTGACTGTTTTCCCACTTATGGTGCAGATCGGTGTGAGACTGCTCATAGTGGGAGTAAACATAGGTAGTAACATCACACACCCCAAAACATTTTGGTGACATGGCATGACAATAAATGAAGAAAGAGAGTGAGGTGGTAACTAGCTATGTTACCATAACATCACACTTCTCAAGATAAGATGAGTCTACAATCTAATAAATATAACATGCATGATACCACATATATGTAACTACCCACTATGAATGTAGTAACATAGGGTAGTAACATGCACCATGTTAGTACTTTATGTTACTCCCCACTATGACTAGTGTTAACTAGGAGTTGAACGTGTTAACTAGGCTAGAAGTGTCATGTGTCATTCTGTCTACGGTGCAAAAATTGACTGACACTGAATTAGAAATCAGTCAACTGTCAAATAGACAGTCCTACTACATTTATTTTCAATTCCAAAACCCTCCAACCTAAACCCCTCGTGATATCTCCTCGGCTCCTCCTGCGCTCCCAATGGCAGCGATCTCAACCCGTATGCACCACCCACGTCCTGCCTTCCGACGCGGCGGAACTCCGTCCACCTCCTTCCTTCGCTTCGCCTCGCCGCCGCCGATTCTCCTCCAGTCCCGCGCCACTGCGATTCGTCCGCTGGCTCATGCCTCTGCGCGGCGCAACGACGACGACGACGCGCTCACCTACCCGGTCAGAGCCCGCTCGGCCTCTCTACACTACTCGTTGCTGCCGCTACGGTGGCGGCGAGCCCGCAGGTCGCGCTCGCCCTGTCCGGCGGCTCCTGCGGCGGTTGCGACGACTCCAGCTATTCGTCCTCCTCCTCTTCGTCCTCCAGCGATGACTCCACTACCGACTTCATATACGGGTCCGATGACTCCTCTGCTGAGCCGGAGAAGAAGGAGGCGAATACGACTCACGAGTCGGTCGGCACAGCAGTGGCTCCTCCGGTGCCCCCGAGCGACATGTGGCTTTGGGGAGGCATCGCCGTGTGGTTCGCCGCCATGGTCCTCTCCGCGAAAAACGGCTGGCTGTCGAGTGAGACGACCTCCGTGACCGTGGTTAAGCTCCAGGTCCTCTCCTGATTCCTTAATCCAAATGCAGCTCAGTTTTAGGACTTGAGGTTCCTTGATCACTAGGAATTTTTCGCAATTCAGGTTGCCGTGCGGGGTAAGGAGATGGTAAAATCGGCCCAAAAGGATCTGAACGCGATTGCTGAGAGCGTGCAGGCTTCGAACCAACGCTGGTACAAGTTCATATTGACCGGTAAGACTACCCATTCTAAAATTATTGCACCCCTGTGTCATTGAATTCATGTGTGTTTGCTCTTAAGAATACAGTGCCTCTTTGACATCCTCTTTGGCATATATCTTCAGGTTTGGTTGTAATATTCATGCCCGCTGTTCCGGTTGCATGCCTCCTTTGTTTAGTTTGTGATCTCAAGTTTAGGATGTCTAATCAATCCTAGTATCACGTTAAACAAATTAGGAAAAGGTTAGCTTGGAAAAAATGTAACCAGTCAGTTGGCTCCGGTGTAAGAAGTGCAGTGGGAACTTTGGAACTGACTTTTTAGCTGTAACATTAACCAGTCAGGTACTCAGGTGGCTCCCGGGTATGAAGCAGTGACAAGTTTGGAACTGGATTTAGATGGATCACTAAAAACACAAGGAATATAGATTTTTTACTTTTCATAGATAATAGGTCGGAGAATCTTCTTACAAGACATACATATGTATTTTGATTTGCATATATGCTATATGGATACATGTCAATTGTTCGCATTCACTGAAACTAAACAAGGCCTTCTCTGCCAAGGAGCTAGTTGATTTAATAAAGCTGGAGTTAGCTCAATGGCGAGCTGCCGGTATCATCCTGGTGTGGCCGCCGGGAGAGTAATACTTAGGCTGGTTGGGTGAGCCCTGCAAAGCAAGCTCACATGCATGTAGATAATCTCTGTATTTGCTTTATCCTGGATTGCTCTTTCTTCGGGCAGTTCTCTGCTATTTGTATCCTTGTGTTCTGAACATCTCCCGGCATTTGTCCCGGTCTTTGGCTTAATGAAATTGAAGCAGCGCTGCTGCCTTCCGTCAAAAAACTGAAAGTAAACAGAGACATAGGTGTAAAGGGTCTACATACCACCTAATGCACAATATTGTTCACGCATTCGCACACATAGTAATGGACATGAGTTACCTTCTCTTTGTTGTGAAGTGTACAAGTAGATTGCCTAGCCATTTCCATCAGTTTGGACTTTTGGTTCAAGTGGCTAGTGCATGAAGCTTAACATGGTATCAGAGCCCCAGGTCTCGAGTTCAAATCCTGGCTTTCACATGGTTTTCGCAATTAAGCCTAAAAATTGTTGTTGCCCCCCTCTTTAGCCACCGCTGATGCCCTGTTTCGGTGTGCTATTCTTCTTTCACGTGTTGACTTTCTCTTCTCCCGTCACACGCGAGTGGGGGTGTTGTGAAATGTATATGTGGATTGCCTAACCCTTTCCATCAGTTCGAACTTTTGGTTCAAGTGGCTAGTGCATGAAGCTTAACATGGTATCAGAGCCACAGGTCTCGAGTTCAAATCCCGGCTTTCACATGGTTTTCGCAATTAACCCTAAAAATTATTGTTGTCCCCCTCTTTAGCCACCGCTGATGTCCTGTTTCGGTGTGCTCTTCTTCTTTCACGTGTTGACTTTCTCTTCTCCCGTCACACGCGAGTGGGGGTGTTGTGAAGTGTACAAGTAGATTGCCTAGTCCTTTCCATTAGTTCGGACTTTTGGTTCAAGTGGCTAGTGCATGAAGCTTAACACTCTTTAGATATCAGATGATTAGTATTAATACTAATACAGTACTTTGTTTGGTCTATTCTGATGAATCGCCTTTTTTTTGCAGAGACCATGTATATCTTACGTCGTAATCAGTATTTCTGCACCTCTTCAAGCTTATCAGTAAGAAAACATTCGTAAAACCTTTGTTGAATACAAAGTATACAAATTTTCAATTGGATCCTTCGGGTGTTAGATACTTCTATACTTATGATGCTGCTTCTTGTTGTGAAGACGTTTTTATATCATGTACTATGTATGCATGCTCCCAGCAGAGTGACTCACTGAATCTTGAACTGTTCCACTAATTCCATCTACTTTAGGTTGTCGCAGCCGAAGAGAGTTCTTGGAAGTGGCATTTTGACATAATTTCTTCCCATGAGAGGAGCAAGTTTGATGAAGAAACACTTTCGAACTGGAACGGGTTCAAGCGAAAGGAAACCTACTCCATGAAAACCGACGGCAGCAAAAACGAATACATAGTGGTATGCTCCACGGAAGCCAATATTCACTACAATTCCCGTGATTATCATGTACTGATGTACTGAAATTTTCCATTGACCTGATGAAATCATGAAACGTGGATATTTTCATTCTATTAGTATAAATCTGTAATGAACTGAGCAGTGTTTTGGATGACTCCCAAATTCTCCAGGTAACCATTCTTATTGCTACTAATGGAACAATGAACCTCCCCAAGGTGATCAGAAGCGCTGCCGAACTGGATACATTGGCGGCATTCCTCAACTCCAGGCCTGAAAGTGGCCTTCGGGTATGCAGAACGTTTCCTTCCCATTCCCTGAGTTACCCAATTCGACATTATTAGCTTAGTCTGTTGCATTGCTAATCCATTCCTCTGTTTCAGGGTGTTCGAGTCCTGTGGACGCCTCAAGATGCGGATGACGTTCTCTCGGAGGAGAGGATGCGGAAGGATTACCCAAACCTGAAACCCCTTGCATGGTGAACGACTAGGACAGTGTTCTTCTGTTCATCACACCCTTGGCTCAGAGTTCTGGTTACCATTTAAGCCAGGTCTTTTAGTTAAAAGAACATATGCAGATGATAGGTTATGCTAAGCTAATGGATTCATGGTATACCGTGCCTAGTTTCTTATTTTCTAAACAATGTTACCTTTCTGAAAAAGATTGTATCCACACAATCTGATTATGTAGTAATGTGGGTTTAGGCCAGTCAAGTTTGACAGTATGCATAAAAAATGATGTTTAAAATCTATTTTATCCGTCCTTATATCCATGAAATGCATGCATTTCTGGTTTCACTTTTGATCATTAATGTGACAAACAAACATGATTATATGCTACAGAAAATTATACTACTGAATTCCTACTGATTTTTTCCCCAATGGTACAATAATTATGACAAAGTTTAGCACATATTATTGATCGAATTGTTGATTAAAGTTAAATCACGCAAAACAAGGATGTCATGTAAATACTAGGGACAAAGTTAGTACTCTGTAATGGATGCTATACACAGGTAAAAACATAAAATTTAAACTGCACTAATCTTCGAGTATTTTAAATATGAGATTCATATACGCAAATTTTTTCAAATATTATTTCCTATACAATTTCCATTCATGTTATAAATTGATTGTGAAAGATATTAATAATCATTATGTCTATTTCCAAAATGATGTTTATTAGTTTAGACATGGTTTCGACTTACAAAAGGATACTATGTCTATATGTTTTATATGATATAAATTCTAGTTAGAAGTATCGCTGAATATAATTCAGTAACATCTACTTTATGCCAAACCTTAGAGTAATTAGCGAAAATGGGTCTACACCTCTATGGGTTATACAACCGACTGGATGGACTGGATGGAAAGTTAGCCCGTCTATTGCGATTTGCACCTTTCCATCATCTTCGATGTAACACTTACTCATTTCACACCTAATTTAAGAAATTCAATTGTAAATTTCCACACCCCTATGTGTTATACAACCGAGTGGATGGAAACTTACCCCGTGTGTTGCGATTTGCACCGTTACATCATCTTCGATGTTACACTTAGTAATTTCACACCTAACTTAAGAAATTCAATTGTAAATTTCCACCATGTACAAAAAAGGTAAAAAAGATTCTATATTCGGCTACTAATCGATTACTTAATCATTTTGAATGACTATTATGCGTAGAATTAATTCGTGCAACTTTATTACATATCAATTCATTACAAAAATAAATTGGATTGGCGTAGCAATTCTGCTTTTGCGGACAACCGAGCATTTATTCTTTTGTGCACAATATTTGAAGAACTATTTTTGTTTCATATACTCTCCCTCCACCAACAAATATAAAAGATATATGTGGGAATTGGTTGAATGGGGATTGACAAGAAAATTAAGGCTAGAATACACATTGGTGTTTAACTTTATGTTGATATATACGAAATTGTAGAGTGACAAAAAAATCAACTTGTAGATAACATGTTTTATTTTCGAATTTTGACAACATGGTTTTCGACAATACTAGAGTTTGTTTTTGTAGTTTATCCATTTGTCTACACCGGCGAAAACCTATGCCAAATGGATGCAATCGTTAGCTAGATATTTGCAGCCGGAGTAGTACATTCCAGAACCTTTTAGTTGTCATGGGCTTGTTATTTCTCAATGATTGATGTACCTATGGATATTATGTGATTCTTGAGTTATCATAACTGAAATGAAATGATAAACATTCAAATAGCAATGGTTGCGTGCGTCAACCAATGCCGGAGCTAAGGTTATGATCCTCATTTTGAAGAAATAATAATAATAATAATAATAATAATAATAATAAAATGTTCCCTAGCTATGTACTAAAAAAATAACAAAGAGTTGGGGAACGAGTCAAATTTAAACAATGATTTATTGGTAGCTATTCTTCTCTGCAAAATGTATATTGTGATTGGTACTTTTGAGTAGTATATTGTATGAACTTTGTACTCCCTCCCGTCCAAATTACCTGTGGCAATTTTTAATGAACATAGACATATTTTAAGCGATATTTTGCGTAAATCTGCAATAAGTAATTTGGATAGGAAGAAGTAATATTTTTCTTCTGCTTTAAAGTAAGTGTGTGACTAGTTCTTAGTTCTCAGTCAAACTAACTTAGTTCTCAGTAGAATGATGTTACTGAATGTTAGTTGCAACCCATGTTACAACTCACCAATAGCAAGAATCATGAAGCAAATCTAACGATTTGAAGAAACTTTTCTAGTTGCAACCTTATTTGCAGCTGCAAAATTTTAGTTGCAACCCTACACAACATAAAAAATCTCAGTTACAACATGAACTGCACGAATCACAATGCAGATTTGATTTTAGAGGAGCGTAAAACTAGCAATTTTTCATAAGTATAAAGCTGATCGTCCTTCTGAAAACGTGTTACTCCTACTCTGTAATTAAGCGTTTCGTGAGTTTCAGTTTACTGCCCACGCAAAGGACGCCAACAAGGCCGATCCCCACCTCGCACGTAATCCAATCCCGCAACAAACAAACAAAACCAACGCGCGCGGCCACCGCCATGCCACATTAACACGCGCCGCGCGACGCCATCACGCGTCCGTCGTCCTCCCGCCGCCGCCATGCCCGCCGATGCGAAGCCCCGAGCGCTCCTCCCCGTCCGCCCCATCCTCCTCCTCTCCGTCTCCGTCCTCTCCCTCCTCCTCATCTACGCCTACTCCTCCTTCTCGCCGCCTCCCCCATCCTCCGCCGCCGCCACGCTCGCCCTGGCCGCGGCCGTCCCGCTCCTCCCACCCTCCCCGCCCAACCCGCACATCCGCATGCGCGGCGGCGCCGCCTTCCGCTCCTACGACGACTACCTGCGCCACCAGCTCAACAAGACGCTCGACCCGCGCCTCCGCCGCGTCTGGGCCACCCGCGACTGGCGCCGCAAGGTGGACGCCTTCGCGCGCCTCTTCGAGGCCCTCCGCGCCGACGGCCTCCTCTCCGACGCCTCCCGCGCGCTCTGCGTCGGCGCGCGCCTCGGCCAGGAGGTCGCCGCGCTGCGCCTCGTCGGCGTGCGCCGCGCCGTCGGCATCGACCTCGCCCCGGCGCCGCCGCTCGTCGTCCGCGGCGACTTCCACGCGCAGCCCTTCCCCGACGACGCCTTCGACTTCGAGTTCTCCAACGTCTTCGACCACGCGCTCTACCCGGACCGCTTCGCCGCCGAGATCGAGCGCACCCTGCGCCCCGGCGGCGTCGCCGTGCTCCACGTCGCGGTGCACCGCCGCGGGGACAAGTACTCCGCCAACGACCTGCTCGACGTCCACGGCCTGCTCGGCCTCTTCCGACGGTCAGAGGTCGTCAGGGTATCCAAGGTCGACGCCTTCGGCCTCGACACCGAGGTCATCCTCCGCAAGAAGGGGTCGCCCTAGCCACACCGCCATGCAATCCAATCCCAATTTGCAAAGAAGCAGAAAATTTGTGTGTACACCGATTTTCTGTGGGCCGATCGAATTGCTATTGTAGGTAGGCAGCTGATTCTTTGATGGGCATGCATTGCGTCGATCCATTGTTCTTGATCTTTGTACGTATCTAGGAATTACTATTTACCAGTACAGAACAGGTGATCCGAGAATTGTTGGGAGGAAAAGAGGTGGATTGGAAAAGCAGCAGTGTTTAGGTTTGCAGTTTCCCATCCTTTCTTCATCACTTTGTTCTTCCTGTCCCTCCTCTATTCTTGTCTTTTCTAACTTTCCGGGAAGAGCATTCCTTGATTGGTTGATTCTTGTTGGCGTGGCGGGAGGCACTGATGGAGCAGCATAATTGTGCCCGTGCAGGGTCACAAAATGATGGCCAGATTTCCACAAAACAGTACCAGTTGTGGTATTGTTTGTTGCACGTTGGTCTTGTAATGTTGGGAAGGTACAAATTGGACAAATGCAGCTCATGTATAAAGTTTCAGCATTATGGAGGGTAATGCATCTAATTAATCGCTTGTACTGGGATTGTGGCAATGACCACTGGGGAATCTTTTTTTGCTTTCTCTTTTATGTAAGGGTTGGATGTGCTAATTCGGGTACAAGTTGCAACGCAATTTTCAGGGAAAAGCATCTCCTTTACCTTTCCTGTCCGCTTTGGGCAGAAACACAAGGCAGAAGGGAATCAACGTCCCCTATTCTGGCATTCTCCCCAAGAGGAACAGGGAGGAATGTGTCTCTTCGTGTTCATTGTACCATTGTCCCATGGCAAATTAAAGCATACTACACAACTCATAATGCAATAGCTTAGATATACCCCATTTGCCGTGAGATGCATATAAAACCAGGTACACATGACCTGAAGAGTCCCAAAACGTGGCCTGACCCATTTCACACACCAAATAAGTATGTTTTGGTCCGTTTAGATTGGTCCGCAGACACAAAATAAATCAAATGTTATATTAGCGCGTGCCCGTTTCAGCCAGGAGCTGCCCAGCGGCCCGACGCAAATGATTTTTTACTAAATTTTATTCATAGAAAGTTTAATTTACGTAGGGCCAAAATAAGAAAAGAAAAAGAAAAAAAAGAAAACCCCTAATCACCATGACCGCCTAGTCCTCTTTGGTGAGGTTGATGAAGACAAGCGGCTCCCATGGCCTGTGCTAGAGGGCACCGGAGGTGGTCCAGCCGTTGTCGTAGGCGCAAGAGCAGCTGGTGATGGTGCAGGAGGAACGGGCGCCGCGAAGCACATACATGTGATCGGTGGTGTCACTGGCCCACCCTGGGCCAACGTAGACTCCCGGAGCTAGACGGAGAGGCCTTACCACTGGCCAAGCTTGTCGAGCTCGCTCTGGGCTATGGCGAGTTCAGGGGTCTCCTCCTCGGTTATCTCTCGCAGCTGGACCTCAGTGTTGACGATGGGCCGATCGGGCTGCCCATCGTTGTTGTCGAAGAGGTCTTCGTCTTCGTGCTCCTCCTCGTCCTCGTCCTCGTCCTTCATCTCCGTCATAGATCCCATGGCCCAGCAGGGCGTTAAAGTAGACCACATCGCCTAGGTAACCCACCCGGCGTCACAGGTCAAATTCCCAGGTGTCGAACGAGTGTCAGTTGAAGCTGTCCAACGCGTAGGTCGGGTCCTGGCAAATTAAAGCATCCACAACTCATAATGCAATAGCTTAGACATACCCCATTTGCCGTCACATCACATATAAAACCAGGTACACATATAGACCTGAAGAGTCACAAAAACAGGGCTCATGGCATCCTAGCGGCCTGGCCCATTTCAAACACCAAATATGTTTGTTTTAGTTTGTTTAGATTGGTTCGGAGACACAAAATAAATCAAATATTAACGCAAGTTTGATCAGAAGCTCCCCAGCGGATCAACGCAAATATTTTTTTAATAAATTTATGAAGTTTAATTTACATAGGGCAGAAAATAGAAAAATATAAAGAAAAAAGGAAAAAAAAAACCCTAATCGCCATGGCTGCCTAGTCCTCCTTGGTGAGGTTGATGAAGACATGTGGCTCCCATGGCCAGGGCCAGTTTGGCGCCGGAGGTGGTCCGGCCATCACCGCAGACGGAGGAGCCGCTGGTGGCGGCGCATGAGCGACTGGTGATTGTGATGGCGCTGGAGCGGGAGGAACGGGCGCCTCGACGCACGTAGTTGTGATCGGAGGTATCACTCGCCTACCATGGGCCAACGTAGGCCCTCGGAACTGGACGGAGAGGCCCTACCACTAGCCGATCTCATCGAGGTCGCTCTGGGCTATGGAGAGTTCGGCGGACTCCTCCTCGGTCAGCTATCGCGGCTGGACCTCAGGGTTGACGATGGGCAGATCGGGCTGCCCATTGTTGTTGTTGTCGAAGAGGTCTCCGTGTCTTCGCGCCCTCCTCATCCCCGTCGCCGTCGTAGATATCGCGGCCATCAGGGCGTTGAAGTAGGCCACATCGCCTAGATAACCGACTCGGCGTCATAGGTGGAATTCCCATGTGCCGAACGAGTGTCAATTGAAGCTATCCAACGCGTAGGCTGGGTTCTCAGATCGGGCGGGGGGATGAAGTGGCGGTGGAGCTCATCGCGCCGCTCGAGGCCCTCCCGCTGCACGGGCGGCACCGGCACCTGCCGCGAATTTAGAAGCTAGCCTCCGAGGAGGTTGACATCTGGCCACAGCACGGGCCACCCACGCCGTACAATTCGCGCGCGTAGTCGATCGGCACGTACCGACGTTTACTCTCCTTCTTGCGGCCGCTCGAAGAGCCGGCCTTATGGCCGTTGTTCGTCTTACGAAACATCCATGACTTGCCCATGGCGGCCCTTTGCTGTTATGTGGAGGGAGAGGAACTGGCAATGCCGTGGGCGAAAAATGACCGTAGCCGATTGGCTTAAAAAGAGGTGGCACGTGCAACGCCATCAATGACCTAGCAAGGAAGTCCAGCGCCCCCTCCAACGTTGGCGAGCAGAAGCTGAAGCAACGCTATAAACTCGACGCAGAAGGCCATACCGGCGGCGATGGTGAGGACCCGCGTAGAAGGCAAAGCGAACACGAGACACTTGCATATAGGCCCAAGGAAAACTGGCACGGACACGCGCGCGGTCACAGAAGTGTTCGCGGCTAGGCAGACAACTTAGTCCATTTATGTCGATCGGACCGTTGAGCTTAGGTTTTGCTCCCAAGTATCTGCACAGGTAAAACGGACTGCGTCGATCCGTTCGTGGTCTGCATCTAACAATCTCGTACCGTAAGTATTACCAAAATACTCTCTCCGTTTAAAAATGTAAGATGTTTAAGCATTTTGATCGGTTCACCTACTTTATTTTGTATCTAGTCTATTTTTAGTAGGTAGGTTCACTCATTTTATGTTGTATCTAGTCTACTTTATAATCACCTAAAATATCTTACATTTTCAAATAAAGAGAGTACTAGGACAAACATGGGTTCCAACATACGATTGTAGTATGACTAGTGGTTGGGGCGCCCCATGGGGCGCCTCCTCGCTGGCCCTCTGCGCCCCAATCCATCCCATAGATAGGTAGGCTTCCAATGCAAATGCCAAGTTCACCCAATACAAAAAATTAGAAGGGGTGGACCACAACATAAGAAAAAAAAATGCAATGTCATTTCCATTCATTTGAAATTCTGTTTTCTCAGAAACAAGGTGTTCAGAAATCTGAACTGGTGAACATCAACTTTCAGTACCGAATTCAAGTGGAACCCTAAACACAATACCCAAAACTGAAATGGTGAAATACCAAAAGGAAAAAAAAACAAGAAACACACAAAAGGGCATGCGGCCCTGACATATACAGGTAGCCATGAGAAGAAAATAATGGATCAGGAACTAATGTTTGTCATTAGCTCAAGGACATCATGACTGCAACTTCGCCTTTATCTCCCCTTCTCCATTCCAGTAATTGTGCAGACAATCCTGCAAATAAAAAAGTTGAAGGAGTCCAAAGGTTTACTTTATGCATTCATCGCCTAGAAAGAGAAAAATTACACACTAATATTCCTATCATGATATTAACCTGACAATAGACAAATAGACAAACTAATTTGGCCGCAAATCAAGAATACGGATATCCAGAAATGATGGATCAGGGTGAGAATGTTTGATTGGAGCAGAAATATACCTTTTTCATGCATATTCACATTGTTTTGCGGCTTTACTGAGCACTTTGTAGGCATGAATAAGATTATAGCAGGTTATGCATGCGTACATCAGGCCACCAAATCAGGGCAACCAGAACCAAAACTTGAGTTATGACTTACATTATTCAGATGAACTTCCATGGAGCTAATTTTCCTCATTTCTTCCAAAAAAAACTGCACAATGATCAGAAAAACACTTAGATCACTTCAAGAGGCAAAATAGTGATGGTAATAGGGAATATAACAACGGAGAGGTAAGGTTTCTTTACCTTAGTGATACGCATTGAGGACCAATCTGCATTCCCTCCATCATGTCTCTGTCTTTATACTCTTCTCATGATTAGATCCATATCAATCGCCCTTTTGACATTGAAGAAAGTAATATCAGCACATCCCAGCCAACTGAAAAATATTAGGACTACCAAGTTACAAGAAAAAATGTCTAACAATAAACTGTAAAGCAGGTTGAACTTACATATTGCATGATAGGTAGTGGCCATGTGGTCACTTAGGCTTATACAACATCTCCCACTCCAACCTGTTAATACCCAAGATCAAAGTCATCAGTCTCGCCACAACATAACACGATGTAGATGATATGAAGCTAAATAATGTTGCAGTGATGACCTATCCACCAGTTTCAAAATCATAAATGGCTTATTATCATTCAATGCATATGAGCATGGTAATATAGCTACCCTACCTTCTTTTTTACTCTGAGGACTGTTTCCTCCTTTCATCTTCTCAACATTCAATTGTTCTGCGGGTTTGCGAGATAACTGTGGTTGAATATATTTCCTTACGTAGCTTATGTATGCAACCTCTTCACTCTAACTCTTGCGTTATTGGATTTTCCAGGTATTTTGAATTTCCATTCGTATCTCTTTTAGATCACTTAAGCTTATGTATAGAGCTAGAAAACTGTAGTTAAATGCATGTTACAAATTAATATGGTGATGAAAATGAGGAAAGAAAACAGTCAAGGTAAGTAATTTAATATAAATCATAATTGTAGCAAGATGTATATGCAAGCAATATATTAGTACACAGCAGAAGTGGAGAGTAAATGCCTTCCATATTACATAGAAACTACATACTGTAGAAGTGGCAATGTTCATGTGAGTTCACAGGATTCAATACAACAAAACATGGTAGAAAGAATCACAGTAACCAAATATATTTAACAGTATTTTATAAGAAGGTTGCCTCAAATATGTATACTTTCTGTAGAAGATTGAACTTACAAACAAAACTCACTCACCATTGTTGGGATCATCATAGGCCGTGTAGTTTATAGGACAAGAACTGCATGCTACTTGTAACGCGTCAATAAATTCCTGCAAACATGATTATCATGACAAATGTTCATTAAGATTGATAGTTCGATATTCAAAAGGAGCAGATAAAACATATGAAATTAACATGGTACTAAGCAAAGCAATAGTAGAATGGGTGCTAAACAAGTTTGCCAAAGATTCCTGAGCAAAAAGAAATGGATATGGACAGACACAGTTCATCAAATTTTTCAGTCCCTACATTCTAAAGTTGTCCCCATACCAACTTGCCAATGAATAAAATATATACAAAAAAAATTACTTTCTATAGCAAAAAAATAAAGTACTGTTTCTTACAAAAAAAAAATGAAGATACACTTCGTATTTCACGCAAGACAGCCGGTGTCAGCATATAATGGCTCTTTGTCTAGAAAGTTCTTCTAATTCTCTCTAGATGTATGTGTTCATAATACATTACCCACGGGATAAGTTATAAGACACCAACCTGTTCAGAGAAAGAATAGGTATCTGAAAGGAAGCAGCAAACCCCTAGGTAGCATTTTTTTTTGCCTCCCTACAAAGCAAGTAAACAAGCAGCTAAGCATACAACTTCTAGATGTTGCGGATGTTCAAGAGCTCATAAGTATCACATGTTGCATGACCTAGTTATATCCATTAATAGATAAGGAAGCACGGCTGGAGAAGGCTATGCTTACCTTGAGCCTCCATTGCATGATGTAGTTGAATCGCAATAGGAAAAAACACACCCACTGAATGCAGTATCGACATCTTCAAGTCTAATATCTCGATTTTGCTCGAAATTTGGTGTCCTACAATACCTTTTAAACAATTCACGTGTTAAGGATTTGCCTCTTGCCAGGACAAAATTATACTTTGAAAAGGCCATGAAGAGGAACAAAATCAGATCAATTAAGTTTCTTAACCATACATTATAATATTGCTTTTAAAGTTTGATGCCTCTTTAGAAGCCAATCAGCTCCTAGTTCATGGGCACTGATGAAGCTTTATTCGCTTCAGCAAGAAGAACTTATCAAAACAAAAAATAATCACTTCAATCTATATATGCAGAAGTGTCACTATTGCTTTGATCTGAACTAAAACAAACAGAAAAAACAGCGGAGAAGACAAGAAGTGAATAAGAAGTTGAACACTGCTAGGTCAGATTGTCATGTAGATCATCCCAACCTCCTATAGAAAGTAACACCGTCAGTTAGCTAACATTCCATAGCTAATGAGGAGAAAACGTCAAAGAAAGAAAATGAGAGCAGAAATCTACCTTGTTTTTCTCCCTGCCGGTCATTGTCTACGTTCAGCCGCATCCTTCCTCCATGTTCAAGAAAAAGCCGTGAGGGGAGGAAGCGCAGGGCAAGGCTACCGGTGGGAGGAGATGAACGGTGTCGGCTGACTCCCGGTCACTGGCACTGGAGAAGACGGCCAAAAGCAGGCGGCGCTAGGGTTTGAGAAGCCGGAGAGAGGGAGAGGAGAGAGTGCCTACCTATCCGGCCGCTGTCGCCATCGATGCTGAGCTATCGCTTTCTCCAGAGGTCCTTCCGCCAGCGACCATGGCTGGCGTAGCATCTCCCGCATCAGACCGCCGGTAATCAACTGTATACACCCAAAGATATGGGACATGATCAGAGTAGGAAGCTGCAGGCGAGAAACATGGTGCCACCTTTCGGGCCACGCCACCACGAACACCAGCTGAAACCACCCTCTGCTTTCAATCGCTGGTGTATTTTGAAAATACTGATGTAAAGCTTACTATTACATACAGGTTTACAATTAGCACCAAATAAAAATAAGCACACATTGGCCATCTAAACTATGCAGGGGGATTTATACAAAGGTAAAGTAAAACATTATTGTATGGTTGTCTGGATAAATAGTAAGGAGATTGAATTATCTGGATGGACCTTTTGCAATTTCTAACCTTCTCGTGTTTGATTATGTTAGTCGCGTTAATCTGATGAAAGGTAAGTTAAATAAATATAAATATGCATAATAATGAATAAGCTTTGGGAAAGGAATAAGCTTTACCACCTTGGGAACCATCCAAAGTTGCAGATGACCGATACCCTCCTACTTCTCACTCATGACCCGAGTTGTGCTTCTCGCCTCCTCGGTACTCACTCGAGTAAATATTCGAAGTCTGTCACTTATTGGGTATTATTAGTGAAAGAGGCTGCACTCCAAACATAGTATTACCAATGCTAATCTTTACGGATGATGATCTGCATATCCAAGATACTTACAGAAAAATTGGAAAACTCATCGTTTGATCCAATCAAAAAATGCTTTGTCCTGACACATTGTTGTCGTCATAGGCCAGACAAGTCTGTAACTCAAACAGAAAAATATAAAGCCTCGGTTCATATTGGAAAGAACTGAAATGAGTAAGTATATCAAAATTCCTAATTCCTCATGGGAGAAAGGAAGGTCATATATCAAATTCCTTATCCAAACTATGCACAAGTATTTTATACCCTCAAATGATAAAAGGGTAGGAAGAAAAACTATTTAACAAAAAACCATATCAAAGGACGTCGATCATATGCAGAATTTCAATTGTGTCATGCACAGTCATAGCTCCGATGGTGGCAAACAACCACCACAAATCCACTATACATAAGAGGGGAATAGGTAAAATACCTTGATTGAGGACTAATTCCTATGGTGCTGCTGCATGTGAAAGCCAATTTAGAAAGACAATTTAAACATGATTGACCTCCTTTTAAGTTGTGGCGAACATCCTTCAACCTGGTGAATCAGATATACATCCCATTCAAATGAATAACATGGATGCAAAACTGATGTCTTCTATAGAAAGAAATAGCTGATGCAAAACAACATAACTATCAACACGGGGCAAAGTGCAAACCCAAACCAGGAACCTCTATTTTAATCAGACCTTAAGGTATATACTTTAAACAGAAAAAGAGTATACCTATGCCAAGTAGCAAACAATACATTATCCTGAACCATGAGCAATTGTCCTTTCAAGTAAATCTCGTATTGCATTTTAAGATTAAAATATCTTATTACTGAAGTGATTGAATATCTGAAAGCTAATTATATACTGAAAAGTTTGTCCCAAAAATATGCATCTTAGTTTCTTTACTGCCAAAAGATTAACAATCAAATTTTGGTAATTTCATCAAGCAGTATATGTTAGCATGAACCATAAGCCGATGTACTTTTCAAACATATAGAGGTACATCAAAAAAATAAAATCATTCGATAATTTCATCAAGCACAATATTAAAAGAAAATCTATCATACACAAAATAGTACCATATTTGTTTCCTCCAAAAGATAAACGAAATTTTGGTGGGGATAAGAAGGGAGATTTCTGGCATCCAAAAGATAAACGGAATTTTGGTGGGGATAAGAAGGGAGATGATCTATGACCTGGGGACGAAGATACCAAAAATATGAGCACATCAAGGGGAGGTACGTAAGGAGGATGAAGATGTGAAGAGATTATGGAAAGAGTAGAAGAAAACATACCGTGATGCGTCCGTCCCATTCAAATCCATCCACACATCAAACAGCCTTCTTTTTCCCGTCCTTGATCACCGACAGAGTAGCATCCCATCGTGGTCTTCACTACTACTCCCGCTTTCTGGAAGAGTAGATGAGATGGCGGCGGCCCCGTCGATCTAGGGTTAGGGAAGGCTGCAGGGGAAGGACGAGGTAGGGTAGAAATTACAGAGGAGGGCAGAGAGAGAGTGCCAGGGAGGAGGACGAAGCACAGAGGAGGAGGAGCTTACCTGTGGCGCCGCCGGAGTGTGATGGACGCGGGTTGAGCCTCTCCACCCGAGAGCTCTCTGTTCGGGAGGGGAAGAGAGGAGGCACGGGTGAGCGGATAGGGTTTTCGTCGGCGGTTTTGTCTGATGAATGAATGACTAAGATCGACGCGGAGCTCGTTTCCAGATCGGACGGCGCGGGATGGTCTTTTCCTCGCTGCGTATCGTGGAGCGCCCTCGCATAGGGCAAGGGTACACGCACTTGCTTGTTCTCAATGTCCAGCTGTGGGGAGTGCGACAATCGTCCCCGGCCACGTGACTAGGTGAGTGAGCGCATGCATGCAGCAAATATCTGTTGGTTAGTGGGTCACTCTTGCGGTGACAGTCCAGCAGACCAGCGTGATTCCATCCACGGAAACGAACGGTATGTGTCACGAGATACGACCTTGCGCGTGAAATTCCACCGGATCCAACTTGGATCTTTGCCGGAAGTTCATTGGATTTCATAGTTAAACAGTTCAATTTCATCTTTCACACTAGGCTGGGCATGTAATTCCACCTTACAGCAACCTTAGCAGATCTACTAAATCCCTCCGTGTTCTGTAAACAAACTGCTGAACTACAGAAAATGTTTTTTTAACGTGGAACACATTTATTCCATTAATTAAAAGGCACGTGTAAATCGTAAACCACATCATTAGTACTGAACATGGCCCTTCACACGGCAAGTCACTATACAAGGGTGGGATGTACTCCTCTCCACAATGCACACAATTAAATAAATCATGTGTCATGGGGTCAACTTTCCTGAACCGTTTTGTTCCTGTAATCGTTAGGGCATCTCCAGCGGCGCGACATATTTTAGCGTCCGCGCGTGGTAACATCCCTGTTTTGCTAAACCTAGATTAGGGTTTGATTGTGCATCATGAGCATCATGTATTTTCCTAAAAAATTGCATTAACGAAATAATTTGGAAACCCTAATGTTGGTTTGAATATCCCTCTCTTTTAAATGCTCAAAGTGTTTCAAAATTTTGTAAACTAAAATATGTGGTACTTCTGCAATATTTCAAGAAGTCAATTGTTATTTTGAAATTTGCAGAAAGTTTGAAGTTTCAAACCTCTTTCAAAATGCAAAAAAAAAAGAGTTTGGAAAACAAAATAGAAACAATATTTTGAAAAGAGAGGAACTCTCTCTCTTCCCTAGCCTGGCAGCCCAACTCCCTCCCTATCTTACCTCTCCCTGGCGCAGCCCAACAACCCAGCACTAGCCCATCCCAGCCCACCCCGAACCCCAGGGGGTTAAGTGCAAAATGGCAAATGCATCCCCTACCTCCGTTCGGGAAGCATCTGCGTGTCGCCCGTCGACGCCGTCGCCAGCGCCAAGATGCTCGCCGCCGCTCTTCGCGGCCTAAAAGACCCCCCTCTGCCGCCGCGGACGAACCCTAGCCGATACTAGGACCTGAGGTTCTCGCCTTCGGAACCAAGACTGAGCGTACAGCCACACGGGGCCCATGGGAACCCCTTGGCCCAAACTTGCCTAGCTTACCCATGAGTCAATTAGTTTGCGAGTTCCATTTGGCATTCTGCATGGCGAAGGCGTGGAAAAGGTTTTCAAAGGTGCATCATACAGGGCGTGGCCGGGGTGAAAGATGCTGGAGGCATTGAACTGGATCCCATGCACCAAGGAAGTGTGTAACGTACGGCGCTAAGAGTCGGTCGGCGCGTGTGGGTAAAGTTGTACACCCCTAGAGGGTAAATCTTTTCGAAAAGCCGTGTCCACGGTTACGGACGACTTGGGAAAGGACGTGTTGATCATAGAGAACATGAACCTAATCGTAAAACTAGGAATCAATGTGTGATAAGGATCCCTCCTCAGGGTATCGAGGGGGTGCTCCTAGTTGATAGGTTCAGCTGATGATGAAGATTCGGTGGATTCAATATGATGATCAGTAGAGCTAGTGATATCGCTCTCTTATCCCCTTTTTAAAATGATCTGAATAGACGAGCTTCTGCTCCCTCTTGTTTACAAAGGAAAACTGGTTTTCCGCAAAATAAGCTCCACATATAGCCTCGCATACCCGCTTTGCTAAAAGGTTGTACTAAGTCTTGCTGAGTCCCTGTACTCAGCTTTGCATGGTTTGTTTCAGAAGAAGTCGCTCCAACAAATGGTGGTTTCTAGGTCGACATCGACGAGTAGCTTGGGATTCCCAGGTGGCAGCCTGGAATCTATGGGCTGGGACGTCGTCATTATGCTCCTGGCCTCTTAGGCCTTTTGCTATCTTGCTATTTAGAATAGCATAACTTTGCTTCCGTTGATTGATGAAATGTCAGGTCAGTGACCTCTGCTTGTAATACTTTGGTTCTTTTGCTCAGTTATGAGCTTGTATTACTCTTTGAGTCGTAGAGTCACCGTTGTGTTACCGACTCTCACCATGTAGGCCCTAGAGATCTAGGTTAGACTTATGCCAGATGGAGATCTGGGTTTGTCTAGCCTACGACCCCTGGGGTCCCGACATGCGCGTCCGTTTGCGTCGGTCGAAATGGTCGAAATCGACCGCGCGTCCGTTTGCGTCGGGGGTGGCTCCAGCGGCACGACGCATTTTTTTTGGCGGAATCATTTTTTTAATACATGAAACATAATTTACATAGTTAAAACATGAAAAAAAACCTAACGCCTACAGGTGCTCCTCGTCGCTGTCGAGCACGATGAGCTCCGGTATCACCCACGGCCAGTTGCCATCCAGGGGAGCGTACACCGGGCGCGCCGGCGGTGCTGGAGGTGGAGGAGGCGCCCAGGGCTGCGGCGGTGGAGGCGCCCAGAGCTGCGGCTGTGGCGGCGGTGGAGGCACCCAGGGGTATGGTTGTGGCGGCGGTGGAGGAGGCGCCCAGGGCTGCGGCTGTGGCGGCGGTGGAGGAGGCGCCCAGGGATGCGGCTGTGGCGGCAGTGGAGGAGGTGCCCAGGGCTGCGGTTGTGGCGCCGCCGAGTCCTGTAGTGCCAGTCGAAGGGCTTCATCCTCCGACAGGCCCGGTGGCGTACCGGGGCAGCGACGGCTGCACAGGCGCGTCGTTCTCGGAGACAAGGATGCCGAGCTTCGCCATCTCGTCGTCTGTCATGTTCTCCGGGAACTCGAAAACGCGGCCCTCCGCCACGGCCTGCTGCCATTCGTGGAAGACGGTCCCGACGTAGTCGTCGCTGTCGTCCTTCACCTCCTCGTTATGGTACACGAGCGCCTCGATGTAGTCGTCCTCATCGTCGTAGGCGGCGTAGGCGTCGTCGTCGTGGTCGTCACGGTCGTCGTCGCGTTGTGCTGCGCGCGCGTCACCGCCTGCTGACGACGCCTCGACGCCTCCTGTCTTCGTGGACGAGTCGGCGGTGCAGCCCCGAAGGGAAAATCCCTGTCGCCCATGAAGCCCGCCCTTCTTCTCTTATCCGTCTCGGTCGACAGATACGTACGCCAGATGTCGGAGTCGATGGCGTATGCCGGATCGGCGCGGAGGTCCGGCGGCAGGTACTGCCTCCTTCGCCGGATCTCCGCGGTCCGATCAGGCTCGCGCGCAGGGACGGGAGGGATGGGCACCCGGCGGCAGGTAAGCCGCCAGGCAGTTGCACGCCGGACCAGCCCTCGCACGGCATCCATTTGCTGTGCATGAGCCTCCCCAGCGTGACGGGGAGCGGCACCCTCTTGCTGCTGCTGCCGGAGGCCTCGAAGTCGTTCTTCTTCCCCATGGCGCTGCAGCGATGGTGGTGCGAGTAGAGGTGTGGGGGAAGGAGGAATGCGGCCGGTGGTCTTTTAAGCGCGGCCGCACGCGGGATACGATGGCATTGAAGGCGGCGCAGAAGCCCAGCCGCCGCCCGCTAGTGCGCGTGCAGAACAGGCAGCCGCGCCATTGATGGCGAAGGCTGCGGCGCAGACGCGGAAGCGCTGACCGCCGAAGCGATGCCCTCGATGCAGACTCGCTGCTAGGCGGGCCCGGTGGGAAAGCGAGTGGACACTTTGCGCGTCCGCTGAGCGTCCGCAGAGACGCAAACCTGATGCATATTTGCGGCAGGTTTGCGTCTCTGCGGACGGCCCGATCACTTTGCGTCACGCCGCTGGAGAGGGTGCCAGACGCATTTCCGGTCCACGCGGACGCAAACGGTCGCTCACGTCGCGCCGCTGGAGATGCCCTTAGTGATGTGAAGGGCTATCACAAACGTTTTCTTACACTTGACCATAAGCTACTTTGGAGATTGCATACGATGTTTCTCGGCAGCCGTGTGTATTTAGCAGAGATGGCACACACTTGTTTCATCCAGCCGTATGCTTTGTACAAGCATCACAGACGTTTTATATATGCAAGAAGCATTACTCAGTTGTACCGCTACATAGTTGTCTCCATGCAAGAAAAGGTTATATTTCAAATGTTCAACCTTTCATCTCCAGTGGTCTTGTCATCATCCGTGTGGTATTATGGCAACACTGCATGAAACACTCTTAAGTAAAAAAATGTTTTATGTAGTGGACCAGAACATCGCAATAGTGATGGGTCGAGGCGCAACCCGTGGTTTGCAATCCTTGTGATAAGAGAGTTGAGAGAGCTAATTAAGCCTCTTGTAATGGGCAAACCTATATCTCATCGCAGTCCGTAAATATTGTACAAATAAATTTTTGGAGTTAGAATATAAACATACCTAATACATAATAGCTAGACTTAAACTGATTAAAGGACTTTACTACGTAGCGGCGCCGCATAACTGTGAATCCGTGCGGCGGCTGCTATCAACGTTCCGAGTGATTCCGCACAAAAGGACGCAAGAAAGCCGTGAAACGCGCTGCCCTCTGAACACTTTGGATGTCTGACAACGCCAAAGTTGTCTCTTGCTGCTGTCCACGAATTTCATTGTCTGACATTTTCCAGAACCATTTACTACATGGCTCTCTCAGGTTTACATGGAACGATGTATAAAACACACACACTCTCATCTGTATAATTGCCTGATTAATTCGACATAGCTGCCAGGTTTACAAGTAGACCTCGTGTATATAGGCCTCGTGTTACTGATGGACTACCATATTATAGTTCATTGCTGCCAGATTTAATTGTTAAATAATGATCATATTAATTGGATCCCTAAATTGCCGGATTAATTACAAATAGCTGCCAAGTTTCTGTTTGACTAACTGCCAGATTAAATTATTTCCTGCGTAATTAGTGCCTCCGCTTCTCCCCAGCTCCTCTTGTTCACGGAAACACACCCTTGTATGGCGTTGCAAAGGCACACAAGGCCATTGAGGAGAGGAGAAAAGAGATGGCCATGGAGAAGACCAGAGAAGCCAGTGGGCGTCTCCTCCTTGCAGGACTGGGGCTCCGCGCACAGCGCCGACGTTCCTCCTCCTTTGAGTCTACGGCGCCGTGTTCCTCCACCTCCCGGGCGCAGCTCCTACCGGCGGAGGTGCTCGGCGGCGCCGACCACTCGCGGCGGCCTCCCCGCGGAGGTGCTTGGCGGCGGCGACCTCCTCCGGCGGCGGCCTTCCCGCGAGCCTCCCGCGGGGAGGCCGCCGCGAGTGGTCGGCGCCGCCGAGCACCTCCGCCGGTAGGAGCTGCGCCCGGGAGGTGGAGGAACACGGCGCCGTAGACTCAAAGGAGGAGGACCGTCGGCGCTGTGCGCGGGAGCCGATCCTGCAAGGAGGAGACGCCCACTGGCTTCTCTGGTCTTCTCCATGGCCATCTCTTTTCTCCTCTCCTCAATGGCCTTGTGTGCCTTTGCAACGCCATACAAGGGTGTGTTTCCGTGAACAAGAGGAGCTGGGGAGAAGCGGAGGCACTAATTACGCAGGAAATAATTTAATCTGGCAGTTAGTCAAACAGAAACTTGGCAGCTATTTGTAATTAATCCGGCAATTTAGGGATCCAATTAATATGATCATTATTTAACAATTAAATCTGGCAGCAATGAACTATAATATGGTAGTCCATCAGTAACACGAGGCCTATATACACGAGGTCTACTTGTAAACCTGGCAGCTATGTCGAATTAATCAGGCAATTATACAGATGAGAGTGTGTGTGTTTTATACATCGTTCCATGTAAACCTGAGAGAGCCATGTAGTAAATGGTTCTGGAAAATGTCAGACAATGAAATTCGTGGACAGCAGCAAGAGACAACTTTGGCGTTGTCAGACATCCAAAGTGTTCAGAGGGCAGCGCGTTTCACGGCTTTCTTGCGTCCTTTTGTGCGGAATCACTCGGAACATTGATAGCAGCCGCCGCACGGATTCACAGTTATGCGGCGCCGCTACGTAGTAAAGTCCCTTAATGAATGGGAGGGGAACACGAGACTCTATCTATACCTATACCTAATAATAAAGGAAGGATTGTTTCCTTGGTCCAACACTTTTTTAGACCGCTTTACCCTCCCACCAAAATACATATTACCAACAGTGCCACCGGTAAGTAAAATATACCGGTTCAATTCTTTTGTCGGTCACGACCACGGCACACGCGAGCACGGTGGAGCTGCGCGGCAACGCTCAGAGCGGCAGGCCGCACCGTTGCTCTTGGGCCTGGCCTGATTCCTCTGTCCAAATCGTTATGATTTTCGGTTTCAACCTAACGCCCAAGCTGCGCGTGAAGAAAAGAAACAAACCCGGCGACCAAACGTTGGCGATAAAAGGAAAGGAATCGCTTGTTCAAACTTAAAACGTGCAGTATTCAATCTCAGAGATCATAAACGTGCCGGACAAGACATGGTCTTTTCTTGCCTTCTCTGTGCCTATAAATATGGGAACCAGATTGATCAAATCGGCCTGATTTCACGTTCAGCTCTGACGGCGATTGACCGCCTTGAGATCATGCACGAGCCAGCGGCCTCATCAAGTACGGCGAGCCAGATTGATCCAATCGATCAAATTTTACGCTCAGCTCTGATGGCGATCGACCACTTTGAGATCACGCACGAGCCGGCGGCCTCATGGATCGGCAACATGCACCTCGCCGCTGAAGAGGGACAAGGTGTATCGTGCTGCCCAGGCCGTCTTTGGTATCACCGACGACATGATCCGCGGCGCGCTGGTGCCGTCTTTCCCGGTATCATAGCAGAGGACAATGAGCACGTAAGTAGCTCGAACTTTACAGGAGTTGTAGCTATATGCGGGTGTGCCTGTTGTACTCCTCCAATTCGAGGATGCATGGCGGGAGCGTGACTACCGACCTCCGTGGTGTCCGGTAGTGACGAGAATCGAGCCTCCTATTCTACAGTTTGGAACCAGCGGTGAGGTAGACTCGGCTCTAGCAGCGACGTCCGGCCAAGGGCAGGATAGGAGGAGCAGCTGACGGCTGCGCCATGGCTGGCAGCTCATCCTTCACAGAGGGGAGAAGGCCGGCGACCTGTCGGCCTGGCCTAGAGCGGAGGCTGTCGCCCTTGCTAGCGGTTCACAGTGTGTGGCCAGAGGTGACCGGTTGTTGCTTTCTCGATGCTGGGTGCATCAGGAGGAGAGAGGAAAGTGCATATGTGGCTACTTCGGTTAGATTTTGGTTGGTCTTGTGCCTGCTCTCCTGAATCCTGATTGAATTGGTATAGTGCATCAATTTGGATGCCTGGCAATGTTGCCGTCCGCCCTGCCAAGCAGATACATTGTCCTGCGCCTGCGGTATCACGATTCACGGCCCCGGCGATCGCCAATGTCGCAGTTGCGCCTTTGCTTTTCTCTACGGAGTTCGCACGGTAGTCACTGTGCAAACTTGCCAAGTGCAGGTTAGTTTTATGCCATCATCATCGCTGGAAGATTGGACATGCTGATCTGGATGAGCTTGCGGACAGACAACGTCCTCTCCGTGTTGGTCTGAATTAGGAGGTTCGGCACAATGTGAGCTCGACGCCGCCACTGCTTCTCAAGGGTAAACTAGGCAAACGAACACACATCCCTACTTGTGCCAGAGGTGTTGTTCTTGGTGGTGGCTTTCAATTATAGTTTCATGTGCAAAGTATAAAGTTTATCGGTGTTTTACGATCAGCGATTTAGGTTTTTCTTCCTCATGTTAACTGCTTTGCTTTTAAAAGTTGGAAACGTGGTCGTGATTAATAAGCAGACGGACGCCACATGCATGTTTCTTGCGGCACCCTCAACGCGAACATTGGTTCTTTATAAATGTCCCATGAATTATTTATTGGTGGCGACACGCGGGATGATCAGGTTCAGTTAAAAAAAGAAAGGAGTCTTCTCCTAATGTTGATTTTTTTTTTGATTTTGTTTGTTTATGATTTTCTTTATTTTTTAGTACTACTTGGATTCTCATCTATTTAATAATATAATTTTTAGACGGCTATGTTTTAATAAAAAATAACCCGGTGCAACGCACGGGTACTTTTGCTAGTTGGCTCTAACGAGCCCAAAAATTCTTATGTAGCTTCACCAAATACATTTCCTATTGTAACACGAGAGCTAGAGTTAACTATGTGAAACAGATAGAACAACTAGAAATGTGTAGCAAAATATAGATCAAGCTATACACAATACATATGGTCAAGCTATAGACAACAATATCCGGTCATGATATACACATTAACATATAGATCAAACTGTACACAATACACATACACAACATGTAACACAAAGATCTAGCAATCTAATCCTAGCATACAACATAACATATATATCAAGGAAGATTACACATCAGATCACAAAACACATATCCCTAACATAATATTCTAATGGATCTGGCCTTGCAAACTATGCTAATGAGTAAAAAATCCTTACTCACCGATCCGAACACAATATTAAGATGGATCTGACCTTGCTAACTGTGTTACGCCTCAGATCGGTAGTCTATTTAAATAAAAATGCATGAGAAAGAATGTATAACGCCGAATAGGAAAAGCCAGCTTGACCGGCAATATCTGTGTTCGGCCGCGTGGTTAGGCCACAGAAAACAACGAAGAAGCCACCGACAAGGCCATCTGCATTCCGGCAAGGCAGAGCTCCAGAAGATAGCTAGCTTCCGCTGAAGCGAACCAGGTTACCCAGGGGAACAAGGTGTGCATTGCATCTTCCTAAATCTGGATGGTGGTTGTCGTCGAGTGAGTTCGAACGGGAACCGTGCTGGTCCTTGTATATGCTTGAAAAGAAGGCAGGCACTAGTGGAAAAAGGGCATTAGCATCGGTTGGTAAGGGGCTTTTTCACCGGTTGCCCAACCGGTGCAAAGCATTCGGTGCAAAAGCCCCCCCCCCCCCCCCACCCGCCCCTTAGCACCTGTTCAATTACGAACCGGTGCTAAAGGGGCACCACATGGCTGGCTGCCGAGCGCCCGGGTGGAGGACCTTTAGCACCGGTTCGTGTTACGAACTGGTGCTAAATGTTTCTGCCGCGGCAACGTTTTGGTGCGCTTCCCTGCCGTGGCAGGGAAGTTCACCAAAACGCTGCCGCGGCAGAATCTGCCGCCACGCCCTATTTGAAACACGTTAATGCACACATATAGGAAACCATTATATTACACACAAAAAACATCGTTATGAATATATAGATCAAAGTGACCTCTTTCATTGTGCTTGGCCGAACATATTATGCATATATGTGTACAATATAGTTTCTATGGATCATAGTTTTCCAAAATCGATTTGGCGCTGATGGTATTCTCCGTTTGGATCTATGACTTGCTCAAGTAAGAATCCCGTCAATTCTTCTTGAATGCTCGTACATGCTCGGTTGCTAGAAGACCGTCCCGCAACCGTTCGATCTAATAATTTAAAGAAGGTGGTTAATATATATGAATGAAACACAACATGATCGATGGTGATAAAATAAAATCATGAATATTGTTTACGTACTTGAAGTTGTTCTAAATTTCTCCCCGTTTGGTGGGTCGTCTGGCGAAGGAACACGCAAATGTAGACACATAAATTATTCCTGTCTTGTTGCATCAAGCAATTTACGAGAACAGAGTTAAATCAAAATAATAATCAAGGATGATAATAGTATTGAAACTAGAATCAAAGAGATGCGCGGGCCTAACTAGTAGTACTTACCAGTATATGTTTAAGTTCAAGCTCGCTTTTCCACTCACCCGGAGCCTTGTTGGTCAACCGTTTCCAAGCCCTGTCCGGCAAAAAAATAAATAAAATATTTATGAATTACTTGATATCGTGTAAAGAAACGAAAGTTGCCAATATATAGCCATAATTATTGAAATTACCACTGCACGATATCAGCCATGTCCCTCCACGCTGCAAGGGGTTTACTTTTCGTGTCCATGACTTCTACTACTCCGGCGTTAGGTTCAATGATTAGCAGGATAAAGTAAAACCTACGCACATGCATAACTCATCAATTACACTTAACATGGTGTGAGCGAAATAGATTTAATGTGTTCAGGACAGCAACACTCACGCGAAGTTATAAGGGAATAGTATTTCCCTTTTGTGTGCATGTTGCGATACCAAGTTATCCTCCGTGTCTTTGGCATATCATTGGACACTATGCTCATGCAAGGTATATGGGTCAATGAACCCAATGTCATAGATTTGTCCTTTTCGGCATTCGTGTATCTTCATTCTGCATAATAAGTGAGTATAATTATGCATGCAATGGACAAGCCACGGTAGAGACTTAATTACATAAATAATGCTTACACACAATAGACACTGATCAAAGATTTGTCGATGGAGTCTTGATTGAATAACTGAAATAATTCAGAAAAATTGATGTTTATCACGTTATTTCATGCCCGTAGTGCTCATCTTTGATTGCCAGTATGATCTAGTTCCGACTTTCCTTACAGGCAGCCAAGTACCACTTATGCAGTTTTCACATTTGTGTTGGTAGATGCTGCACCTCCTTAGATCCGACGAGAGGTTCCCCGTACCGGTATTTGTATGCTAATTGGACATCACCCATGGGGAAATCGAGTTGGCTTAAGTACTCGGGAACACTCATACCATGAGCATCTGCCTCATCTTTGTATAGTGCTACCATCTCCAGATCAAGGCACTCCAGGACATCAGGATACACTTGGAGCGGGGGGCACGAGTTTTTCTGGTCTCCGAGCTGGGGAATTGATTTCCCTTTTGCCTTACTTCTCGACCGCAAATTTGACTTACGAATAGAGCGGTCATAGTTTGATGAAAGCTTTGGTTCAGATTGATAAATTTTCTTCATCATTTTTCTCAATTTTTTCCTTAGGTATAGGAGGCTCGGGCTCGGTATTTTTCTTGCCAAAATTCTTTTCCATGTACTTAGCCCTTGCGATATTCGCATTTTCCTCTTCTGTATAGTCGTAAGATCTTTTTGGGGGAACCTTAGGTACTCTTGGGAAGGGATCCTGTCGATGTTTGGGTGATCGGTTACGACTCATTGCCGGAGCGGTGATGATATGCTTCCGCTTTTGGCTCTGGGACTTAGTGGGCTGCGGCGGCAGAGAAGGCTGACGCGCTGGAGACGGGAGACGCGACGGAGACAACTGATACACTGGAGACGGCTGTAACGGCGGAGAAGGCTGACGCACTTCAGATGGGCCCATTTTCACATACAGTTTACACTGAGTAAGTTGTGTGCGCTTCAGATGCATCACACACGCTTAAAGTTGGGAAGTCGTATGCATTAGATCGATCGCGCATGAGTGATTTATATTGGCACCTCCACCAGCATCACAAACGTGTTATCCGTGGAAAGCTGTTTGCATTATTTATGCACCTTCAGCCTTTGCCTTCCTCTGCACAACTATTTGGGCATATATAAAAGGGAATAAATTTCCTTCACAATGTACACGGTTCATCTTGAAGAAGAGTTCATAATATATTTAGGTTTAGACGGGAAGGAAACCTATCAAAAATTGTTGCCCTCTTGTTACAAAAAGACATACGTATGACCTAATAAAACAATAAATCACTATACTAAATGTCATCCTCGTCACTAGAGGAGACGTCGCTGACGTCAACACCATTGCTAATGTCGGATGCCTCTACATCGTCGACGGCTACGCACTCTCTAGAGCCTGATGCCTCGGCATCGTCAGCGAAGTTTTCGCTAGAGCCTGATGCTTCTGCTTCCGTGCGCCTTGCCAGCATGGTCATTAACAACTCCTCAAGTTCGTCGGTGGGAAATTATGAAACACCCGCTGTGCGGACGGCCTTCTTACCTTTCTTCTTGGTGCGTAGCCATGCACGCAGTTTGTCCTCGCGGAGAGTGTCGATGGAGTCTTCCACCCTGCGATGATCAACTTCTTCCTCATGCCGAGCCGACGTGGTGGAATCCTCCACCACCATCTGCTCCTCCAAGTGCTCCTCCTGCATCCCGGCCAGATCCCGCCCTAGAGCGTGCTCCTCCTCCGAGCCAGATCTCATGAGGTCGATGATGCTTCCCCGACACCATTGTGATGTGAGGAATGCTCCTCCTCCGCATCTGATGGTGCTAGGTCAATGCCAACTAGAGTTGATTCACAGTGTGGCATGGTACAGATGCGGGAGGCCGCCAGCGGGAAGAGTTAGCAAATTATTTTATAGGCGAGGATGTAAACTGCGGCAATATTTTGATTTTGTATTTCGAACGAAAACCGTGAACTTGCGGGAATATTTCACGACCAGAGTATTCACAAACGATTTTTCATAGACTCGATGTTTGTGAAACAAAGCTGAATCTGTGTGTGACACATGCGACCACATTCACTTTTTCACTCATAAATCATGGGAGATGTTTATTACTCAAATGTTTGCTTTACAGTATCGCAATACGTTTTTCCTATTAAAAACATGGGCAATATTAAATCTATCGATTTCCTTCATAACCGACATTTTCAATATATATAAATTTACAAATTAAAAGACAACAAAAGGACATCTCAAATATTTAACTACTAATGTATATAACTCCTAAATTTACTCCTCATTGTCGATGATATTGTCCTTGCAGATGGACAAGCTTGCCGCTACACCGGAGGTAGAGGCCTCTACATCATTGGCAGCGGTGATATTGCCATCCATCTCTGCGCGCTCTCTGTCCTCGCATTTGTACACAAAGGACGCCAGCATCACCTATTGTTCCTCAAGCATCTCCCCCCCCCCCCCTCCTCGTACTGCCACTCAGCCATCTCCCACCATTCGAGTTGCGGCGACTCCTCTTCCCCTGTTGTAGTCCCCGCGTCTTCGTCGTCCTCCAAATTCATTCCGCCTTTGTCATCGTCAGAGGACCAGCGGGAGTACAAGGAGCCAGCTTTCATGTCAGTACGCGAGAGGGCTTCTTCTCCCTGACTGGAGATGCTTGTCATCCCTCCTCCACCCCCGGAGGTGCCTGCTCAACACAGCGACGATGCGCCACCGGCACTACTAGAAGCAAAAGAGGCGACCGGTCTTATTGATGTGAACCATGTCAAAGTGGTGTGTGTTTGTTGTATTGGTGATTTGTGCCAAGAGGGTGGCGGCACGGGGATTTCTGTAGTGCGATCGATGAAGCGGAGTCGTCGGCGATACGTATGTGGCACGTGGGAGGAAGGTAAAGAGGCTACTCAGGAAATTTCTACACGCGACTTTTATTTATTACCGTTTGGGATGATGATAAGAAAACAAGAGGGGAGCTGGCATGGGAACGACCCTTCGGGTGCCAATCATTGATAATACTAGTGTGGCGCAACACGAGGCGCACCTGATGACATGTTAAGGATCAAGAAGTCAAAGATCAGTTGGCGATCAGAAAGCTTCAAGGCCCATACACATGTCGTGTAGAACAAGGACTAGCCCATATCAGGAAACCCTAACATGTAACTGTCCCGGACACAATACTCGATACCTAGCCTCCTTTATAAGGGCTAGGAGGGATCACCGGGAAGGAGAGTTTAATTGTCGGGGGGAAGACCCCGGGTAGGGCAATGGACGCGGAGCAGCCGGCTGGCCACCGGCCGCGCGGCAAAGGCCGGCTGAGGAGAAGCCGGCTGGAGCCGTGGCCGGCTGGTCCGGAAGCCGGCTGGCTCTAGGTCCTAGTCGGCCTGGCTACGGCCACCAATGCTGTAGCTGGGCCGGCTTCTACAAGCCATATCCGACTGGGGGTTTGTACCTCAGACCGACTCGAGGCTGGCGAGTCTTGCACTAGAAGGAACCGGGTAGGTGGTCCGGGTTCATAAGTCCACGCTGACTTCATCTCCCGTAAAGCGCGGGGCACTGTGGAGCAATAGTGCCACGCGCCGGACATGCCATCATGGCGTACGTCGATCCGTACTGGCTACAGTGCTTGATGGCGATAGGGACACTTCCTCTCCATACCGCTGACTTCGGCAGCCGGATGGGACAGGCCATGAGGCCTCAACGGCTCCTGACGTCAGTGCCTCGGGAAGGAGCGGAAGCCGGAGCCGGCCAAGCCGGCCAGTAGACTATAGGGTCTTTTATGTAAAGTGCCGGTGCCTATATAAGCCGCACTACCCCCTCTCGTGCAGGGGATCGATCACTCTTACTCCATTTCCACCCTTAGCGCTGCCCTGTGAGAGAGATCATCATCTCCCTTAGCCTCCCATGAGCAGCCGGACTCAGCTCTAGGAGCATCATTGTATTGTGTGATCACCTTATACACTCATAGCAGGAGAAGAGGTGTTACCTCCATCGGAGGGCCTCGAACCTGGGTACGTCGCCGTGTCGCTCGTCCCCATACCCGCATCCGGATACCGCCATGAGATCACCTAGGAACCACCTTCGTTAGCCACCCTATGGCATATGCTGTGACGATACCACGACATTTGGCGCCCACCGTGGGGCCTTCAACGTCCTCGGCCGGTGTCTTCATCCGGACGGGCCTCACCATCACCACCGGCGAGCGAGTCGCTTCAGGTTTGATCTGGAGATTCGGCACCCTCGACTGTGTCAGCGACAACGTTGGCTGCTTCGCCGACCGGCCCTTCCCAGCCGGCGGCAGCGTCATCTCCTTCGGCGGCCACGACGTCTACGTCGCCACCGTCACACCGCCGCGCTACCCGCGGCAGGTCCTGCGCTGCGCAAGCCCTCCTCCGCGAGCCGGTGCCAGCAGCGCTCCTGCCAGCCCCGCCGTCGTGCAAGTCATGATGGCTGGCGAGGAGCCCCCCATCAAGTCCACGCGCATCCGTGGCCCCAACTTGGAGCGCAACGTCGACCCCAACGCATCCGGCTCGGGCCCAAAGGCGCCCCCGCCACCATCCCAGCTGGACGAAGTCCGGGCGAAGCTGAGCTCTCCACTCACCGCAGGCGGCGACGCCACCACCGTCGAGGCGGACCTGGAGGCGCATCGCCAGCTCCTCCTCCAGCAGGCTGACGAGCTGGCTACCGCCAAGCGCCAGCTGGCCATCACCCAGCGCGAGTACGACCACGCCCATGGCTTCACGCCAGGCGGCAACAACCCCAGCCGAGCCGGCATGATCCGCCGGCAAGGAGGCGGCCTAGGCGCCGAGATCGAGCGCGACGGCGCGAAAGCGCCGGCTCCATCCATGGAGCTACCCGTCTACAACACCCCCGACAAGAACATCCTCGCAGCCGAAGCCGCTGCGAAGGAGCTGGCCCTTCTTGAAGGAGAAGAGCTGCGCCGCCAGACGCAGCGCGTAGCTGACCTGTGCCGGGCTGCAGCTGAGCAGACCAAGGACCCCAGGTATGGTGCTCCCAAAGCTCCTCACGTTCTCGCTGCTGCAGGCAACAGCAAGGACCCCCATAGGGACACGGCCGAGTCCGCCTCGCCCGCACCAAGCCGGCACAAGGACTCCCGCGCCACGCACGCAGGTTCAAGCCGGACAAGCCGGCTGGACAGCGGCCATAGCGGCCGCAGCCGGCCACCACCAAACCGGAACCAGGAGCATGACTCCGAGCAGGCGGCGCCAAGGCGCCAGCACAGGCCGGCTCCAGAGCGAGTCGGCACTCGCCAGCCGGCACTTTCCCGGCTCGGCCCCCGCATCGAGCCCACCGACGCTAGAGACCGCCTCGATAGGCTGGTCGAATCCCGCATCGCGGAGGAAGAGGCGCCGGCTTGCCCCAAGTTCTTCGGGCCCCGCATCGCCAACGAGCCCATGCTCGACGGCTTCCAGCTCCCCCGCGACACGCCCAAGTACGACGGCACCGCCAAGCCGGAGGACTGGCTGCAGGACTACTCCACCGCAGTCGGCATCTCCAGAGGCAACAAGCGCTGGGCGGTGCGATACTCCCCCCTGATGCTGGTCGGCTCCGCCCGCACCTGGCTCAACAACCTGCCAGCCGGCAGCATCAACGGCTGGCTTGATTTCGAGGAGGCCTTCATCAGCAACTTCACCGGCACCTACCGCCGGCCGGGTCGCCCCCAGCAGCTAGAGATGTGCAAGCAGGGCCCGGACGAGACGGATCGCGCGTATCTGACACGCTGGTGCAAGATGCGCAACTCCTGCGAGGGCGTGCACGAGATCCAGGCCATCAGCTTCTTCATGGGCGGCTGCTGGCCCAACACCATGCTGTGGCACAAGCTGCGCCGCAGCGAGCCCAAGTCCATGGCCTCCCTCATGGCCATTGCCGACAAGTACGCGCTGGCTGAAGAAGCCGGCAAGGCGACGGCTGAGCCAACGCCGGCTCCCTCCAGGCGGGACCACCACAAGTCGGCTGAGCACAAGTCGGCAGACGGTGCCTCTCACGGCAGCCGGCGGGACAACTACCGCGGCAAGCGTCACAGCGACCAGCCGGACCGCCGGTACGGCTCCGTCCATGTGGCAGCTGTGTCAGACAACGCGGCAGGCGGCAGCCGCCGCCAGAAGCAAGACCGGCAATGGAAGCCGAAGTACACCTTCGAGCAAATGCTCGACTCACCGTGCAAGTACCACAGCGGCAAGAACCCCTCCAACCACACCACCCGCGACTGCCACTTCATGAAGCGGCTGACAAGCGGTGAACCTCTCCCGCCTCCACCCCCGCCCCCTCCAGCCGGCGGGCCGGGTGGCCAAGCCGCGCGGAGAACGCCAACCTCGAGCACCACGAGGCTAACCAAGTGCACCATGGCCGATATCTGGCCGAAGATGCTACCTACATCATCTTCACCTCCGAGCCCGAGGACAGGACGAGCCAGCAAAGCCGTTCCCTCGAGGTCAACGCGGTCATACCACCGGTCCCCCAGTACCTAAACTGGTCAGAGCAGGCCATCACCTTTGATCGCCGCGACACACCGGCTGTCATGCCGAAGCCGGGCAGCTACGCCATGGTCCTCGACCCCACCATTGGCACGACCCGGCGCAGCGTGCGCTTCTCGCGCGTCCTCATCGACGGCGGCAGCAGCATCAACATCCTCTACCGCGACACCGCCCGCAAGCTAGGCATCCAAGAAGCCGAGCTGCATCCCACCCCCACCGTCTTCCATGGCATCGTGCCGGGCCACTGCTGCCAGCCGATCGGCCGGATCACGCTGGAGGTGATGTTCGGGAAGCCGGATCACTTCCGCACCGAGAAGATTGAGTTCGAGGTGGTGGACCTCGTCAGTCCCTACCACGCGCTCCTGGGCAGGCCAGCCCTGACCAAGTTCATGGCGGTGCCCCACTACGGGTACCTGAAGATGAAGCTGCCTGGCCCTAAAGGGGTCATCACCATAGCCGGCGACTACCGCCGCTCCATGGACTGCGCCACGCAGAGCTCGAAGATGGCCCAGACGCTGGTCATCGCCACCAAGAAGTAGCTCATCCACGACGCCGTCGCCCTCGCCAAAGCCGCGCAGACGGACATGCCGGCTGCAGGCAACCCGGCTGGGACGACTCACTTCCAGCCGGCCGACAACACCAAGAAGATCCTGCTGGACCCGGCGCAGCCGGACAAGTACGTCACCATCGGTGCCGGCTTGAGCAAGAAATAGGAAAGCGAGCTCACCAGCTTCCTCCGTGAGAATCGGGACATCTTCGCATGGACTCCAAGAGACATGCCGGGTGTGCCGAGGGAGTTGGCTGAGCACCACCTCCACGTCCTGCCTGAAGCCAAGCCGGTGAAGCAGCCTCTCAGGTGCTTCGCCGAAGAAAGAAGGAAGGCCATCGGTGAAGAAATCACCCGGCTGCTAGCAGCCGGCTTCATCATGGAAGTGCTGCACCCGGACAGGTTGGCGAACCCGGTCCTGGTTTTGAAGAAGAACGGCTCCTGGCGCATGTGTATCGACTACACCAGCCTGAACAAGGCGTGCCCGAAGGACCCCTTCCCCCTGCCGCGCATAGATCAAGTCATAGACTCGACTGCCAGCTGTGAACTGTTGTCTTTTCTAGATGCCTATTCAGGCTACCACCAGATTCCTTTGAATCCGGATGATCAAATAAAGACTTCGTTCATTACCCCGTATGGGGCTTATTGCTACACGACTATGCCGTTCGGCTTGAAAAATGCAGGCGCCACCTACCAAAGGTGCATGCAAAAATGCTTGCAGGATCAAATCGGTAGAAACGTTCACGCATATGTGGATGATGCCGTTGTAAAGACCAAGGAGACGACTACCCTCCTTGATGACCTGAGAGAAACCTTCACCAATCTGAGAAGATTCCGGATGAAGCTCAACCCGGCCAAGTGCACATTCGGTGTGCCGTCTGGCCAGCTCCTCGGCTACCTCGTCTCTCAGCGAGGGATCGAAGCCAACCCGGAGAAGATCAGTGCCCTGGAGAAGATGGAACTGCCGCAGTGCCTCAAGGACGTCCAGAAGTTCACTGGCTGCCTGGCCTCCTTGAGCCGCTTCGTCAGCCGGCTGGGGGAGAAGGCACTGCCCTTGTACCAATTGCTGAAGAAGTCGGACAAGTTCACCTGGTCACCGCAGGCGGATGAAGCCTTCCGTGACTTGAAGCGCATGCTCTCAACCGCGCCAATCCTCGCAACGCCGGCTTCAATGGAGCCGATGCTGTTGTACATCGCAGCCACCAATCGGGTGGTTAGCGTTGTCCTGGTGGTGGAGCGCAAAGAAGCCGGCAGGGAACAGCTGGTTCAGCGTCCAGTCTACTGATACGTCTCCGACGTATCGATAATTTCTTATGTTCCATGCCACATTATTGATGATATCTACATGTTTTATGCACACTTTATGTCATATTCGTGCATTTTCTGGAACTAACCTATTAACAAGATGCCGAAGTGCCGATTCTTGTTTTCTGCTGTTTTTGGTTTCAGAAATCCTAGTAAGGAAATATTCTCGGAATTGGACGAAATCAACGCCCAGGGTCCTATTTTGCCATGAAGCTTCCAGAAGACCGAAGAGGAGACGAAGTGGGGCCACGAGGTGGCCACACCCTAGGGCGGCGCGGCCCAGGTCTTCGTCGCGCCGACCTGTAGTGTGGGCCCCTCGTGTGCCCCCCTGACCTGCCCTTCCGCCTACAAATAGCCTTCGTCGCGAAACCCCCAGTACCGAGAGCCACGATACGGAAAACCTTCCAGAGACGCCGCCGCCGCCAATCCCATCTCGGGGGATTCAGGAGATCGCCTCCGGCACCCTGCCGGAGAGGGGAATCATCTCCCGGAGGACTCTACGCCGCAATGGTCGCCTCCGGAGTGATGAGTGAGTAGTCTACCCCTGGACTATGGGTCCATAGCAGTAGCTAGATGGTTGTCTTCTCCCCATTGTGCTTAATTGTCGGGTCTTGTGAGCTGCCGAACATGATCAAGATCATCTATCTGTAATTCTTTATGTTGCGTTTGTTGGGATCCGATGAATAGAGAATACTATGTTCTGTTGATTATCAATTTATATCTATGTGTTGTTTATGATCTTGCATGCTCTCCGTTACTAGTAGATGCTCTGGCCAAGTAGATGCTTGTAACTCCAAGAGGGAGTATTTATGCTCGATAGTGGGTTCATGTCTCCGTGAATCTGGGGAAGTGACAGAAATCTCTAAGATTATGGATGTGCTGTTGCCACTAGGGATAAAACATTGGTGCTATGTTCGAGGATGTAGTTACTGATTACATTACAGATACGTCCCCGACGTATCCATAATTTCTGTCATTCCATGCTTGTTTTATGACAATACTTACATGTTTTGCTTGCACTTTATGATGATTTCATGTGTTTTCCGGAACTAACCTATTAACAAGATGCCACAGTGCCAGTTCCTGTTTTCTGCTGTTTTTGGTTCCAGAAAGGCTGTTCGGGCAATATTCTCGGAATTGGAGGAAATCAACGCCAACCCTCCTATTTTTCCCGGAAGGCTCCAGAACACCGAAGAAGAGTCGGAGAGGGGCCAGAGGGCCACCACACCATAAGGCGGCGCGGCCTGGCCTGGGCCCGCACCAGCCTATGGTGAGGAGCCCCCAGGCACCCACCTGCGCCGCCTCTTCGCCTATATAAGCCCTTTCGACCTAAAAACACAGTACCAATTGACGAAACTCCAGAAAGACTCCAGGGGCGCCGCCGCCATCGCGAAACTCCAATTCGGGGGACAGAACTCTCTGTTCCGGCACCCTGCCGGGACGGGGAAGTGCCCCCGGAAGCCATCTCCATCAACGCCACCGCCTCCATCATGCTCCGTGAGTAGTTCCCCCATGGACTACGGGTTTTAGCAGTAGCTAGTCGGTATTCTCTCCTCCATGTACTTCAATACAATGATCTCATGAGCTGCCTTACATGATTGAGATCCATCTGATGTAATTGGTGTTGTGTTTGTTGGGATCCGATGGATGATACATTATGATTAGTCCATCTATAAAGTTTGTGAAGTTATTGTTGCTGCAATCTTGTTATGCTTAATGCTTGTCACTAGGGCCCGAGTGGCATGATCTTAGATTTAAGCTCTATACTTATTGCTTAGATTGTATCTACAAGTTGTATGCACATGTCACTGTCCGGAACCAAAGGCCCCGAAGTGACAGAAATCGGGACAACCGGAGGGAATGGCGGTGATGTGAGGGACACATGTTTTCACGAAGTGTTAATGCTTTGCTCCGGTGCTCTATTAAAAGGAGTACCTTAATATCCAGTAGTTTCCCTTGAGGCCCAGCTGCCACCGGCTGGTAGGACAAAAGATGTTGTGCAAGTTTCTCATTGCGAGCACGTACGACTATAATTTGAAAACATGCCTACATAATTAATAATCTTGATGTTCTATCTTAATGCTTTGATTCCTATCAATTGCCCAACTTTAATTTGTTCACCCAACACTTGTTACTTGTTATTGGAGATTTACCACTAGTGTAGATCGCTGGGAACCCCGGTCCATCTCTCATCATTATATACTCGTTCTATATGTCATTGGAAGTAGTATCAACTATTTTCCGGTGCCATTGCTCTCATATTGCTATTACTGCTGCTGTGTTACTTTTACTACTGCTCTCATATTACTGCTACTTTCACATCACCCCTGTTACTAGTGCTTTTCCAGGTGCAGCTGAATTGACAACTCAGTTGTTAAGGCTTATAAGTATTCTTTACCTCCCCTTGTGTCGAATCAATAAATTTGGGTTTTACTTCTCTCGAAGACTGCCGTGATCCCCTATACTTGTGGGTTATCAAGACCGTTTTCTGGCGCCGTTGCCGGGGAGGCATAGCTCTACTCATAAGTTCACCTGGGGAGTACACTCTACCTCTCTCTCTGTTTTTATTTTATTTTATTTTGTTTTGCTTAGTTTACTTTTGTTTAGTTTAATTGTGCTTAGTTTATTTCTGTCTAGTATTATTTTGCTTAGTTTACTTTTGTCTAGTTTCTTTTTGTCTTGTTTTACTTTTCTCATATATCCAAAAATCCATAAAAATTTGAAAAACCGAAAAATTAAAAACTGCTATTATGGGAGAACCTACAACCTACTTGGAGCTCATAGAATGTTATAATAATTATAGAGAATCAAGAACTGGTAAAATAATGAGTGCTATGATAGAAAAATTGAATACAATGGCTAGAATCTTGCTTAGACGCCATGATATAAACTGTTGCTCTCAACAGGATACTAAACATCTTAAATTTCAATGTGGCTTTAGTGAGGAATTTTTAATTAAGAACTATAATCGGAATTGCTATATTCATTATGGGTTCGAAGAGGTAGAACAATTTGTCTTATTTATGGGAGCCTCCGAGATAGAATCCTTCATGGTTGAGAATTATGAAACTTGTGCTATTTGTAAGGACCTTAAAGATTATGTCTCTACTATCCTTAATTCTTGCATAGAATGCTACAGTAGGAATCCTTATATCCTTGATTATAAATAGAGACACATTAATGCACAAAAATGCACTCACAATTTGCAGGAACCGGTGGAAGAAGAAATTGATGAACCTGAAAGCTCATTGGATGAAAAAGAGGAGGAAATTGATGAACCTGAAAGCTCATTGGATGAAAAAGAAGAGGAGAGCGACGAACAAAAGGAGGAAGAATGGATTAGCTACCCATGCCAACCTTCTAATGAGAGTAACTCTTTATCTCTTACACTATTTGATTGTCCTCCATGCTTACCGGAAGAGGTTGAATGTTATGTTCCTGTGGGTTCTCTTGAAATACTACCTATGAGTAAAACTTGTGAAAATAATTATGCTACTGTTATATATGATAATCCATGCTACTTTGATAAATCTTATGGTAATGCTTTGTTTGTGCCTGATGTCGAAATGCATGGTACTAAAGAATTTTGCTTGGCAAATGTTTATGATAAATCTTTAGATGATGGTCCTATGTTGCTTGATAATATTAATTGTACTACTAATGAAAATGGGATTGGAGAATTCTTGACTTATTCTATGAGTCCCATATCTCTTGAGATTGATCAACTACCTTGTTATATTATTAATAAAAGTAAGTTTGAAAGTTTTAATTCCACTATTCTTGAACTTGATAAAAATTATGTGTTTGGAAATCATGAAAAGTATGCTGCATGTGATAGCTATATTGTTGAGTTTGTTCATGAAGCTACTGAAAATTATTATGAGAGAGGAAAATATGGTTGTGGAAATTTTCATGGTACTAATACACCTCTCTATATGCTTAAAATTTTGAAGTTACACTTGTTCTATCTTCCTATGCTTGTTACTTTGCTTTTCATGAACTTGTTTATTTACAAGATTCCTTTACATAGGAAGCATGTTAGGCTTAAATGTGTTTTCAATTTGCCTCTTGATGCTCTCTTTTGCTTCAAATACTATTTCTTGCGAGTGCATCATTAAAACTGCTGAGCCCATCTTAATGGCTATAAAGAAAGAACTTCTTGGGAGATAACACATATGTTATTTTGCTACAGTACTTTGTTTTATATTTGTGTCTTGGAAGTTGTTTACTACTGTAGCAACCTCAACTTATCTTAGTTTTGTGTTTTGTTGTGCCAAGTGAAGCCTCTAATCGAAGGTTGATGCTAGATTTGGATTTCTGCGCAGAAACAGATTTCTATCTGTCACGAATCTGGACTGTTTTCTCTGTAGGTAACTCAGAAAAATATGCCAATTTACGTACGTGTTACTCAGATATGTACGCAACTTTCATTAGTTTTGAGTTTTCTGATTTGAGCAACGGAAGTATTTATTTAAAATTCGTCTTTACTGGCTGTTCTGTTTGGCAGATTCTGTCTCTGTTTTTTGCATTGTCTCTTGTGGACTTTAAGCAAGGCTTTCTAGACGTAGAGGGCTGTAGCTAATGTTTTATTGAGTTCTTGCAATGTGCCACTACAGGACCAAGGTGGATTCAAATTTTTTGAGTACTAACCCCTCTAATGAAGTTTATGAGAAGTTTGGTGTGAAGGAAGTTTTCAAGGGTCAAGAGAGGAGGATGATATATGATCAAGAAGAGTGAAAAGTCTAAGCTTGGGGATGCCCCCATGGTTCATCCCTGCATATTTCAAGAAGATTCAAGCGTCTAAGCTTGGGGATGCCCAAGGCATCCCCTTCTTCATCAACTTATCAGGTTCCTCCCCTGAAACTATATTTTTATTCGGTCACACCATATGTGCTTTACTTGGAGCGTCTGTGTTCTTTTATTTTCGTTTTTGTTTGAATAAATTAGGATCCTAGCAATCCTTGTTTGGGAGAGAGACACGCTCCGCTTTTTCATATGAACACTTTTTCTTCGTTTTACTTTTAATGTTCAATGATAAAAGTTGTAAGCTACAATACTTATGGTTATTTGGTTGGAAACAGAAAATGCCTCATATTGTCTTGGATAATTTGACACTTGGCAATTGTTTTGAGCTCTCAAGTAGATTATGATTAAGTTTTTTTCATGTAGTTTAAACCTATTAGTGAAGAACTACCGTAGAGCTTGTTGAAATTGGTTTGCATGATTGTTCTCTCTTAAGGTCTAGATATTTTCTGGTAAAAGTGTTTGAGCAACAAGGAACACAGTGTAGAGTATTATAATGCTTGCAATATGTTCTTATGTAAGTTTTGCTGTACCGGTTCATACTTGTGTTTGCTTCAAATAGCCTTGCTAGCCTAAGCCTTGTATCGAGAGGGAATACTTCTCATGCATCCAAAATCCTTGAGCCAACCACTATGCCATTTGTGTCCACCATACCTACCTACTACATGGTATTTCTCCGCCATTCCAAAGTAAATCGCTTGAGTGCTACCTTTAAACAATTCAAAATTTATTACCTCTGATTTGTGTCAATGTTTTATAGCTCATGAGGAAGTATGTGGTGTTTATCTTTCAATCTTGTTGGGCAACTTTCACCAATGGACTAGTGGCTTCATCCGCTTATCCAATAATTTTGCAAAAAGAGCTGGCAATGGGATTCCCAGTCCCAAATTAATTAACCAAAATAGACACTCCTCCATGGTATGTGATTGTTGGACGGCACCCGAAGGATTCAGTTAGCCATGGCTTGAGAAAGCAAAGGTGGGGAGGAGTGTCATCATAATAAAACTAAAATAAAAAGGCACTCCTTCATGGTATGAGATTGTTGGCAGGCACCCGAGGATTCGGTTAGCCATGGTTTGTGAAAGAAAGGTTGGAAGGAGTGCCACCCAAAATAAAATAAAATGGGAGCCGCTCTTTGAAGGTTTGTCTGGCGAGGGGGTTAGAGTGCCCACTACCATTCGTTGACAACAACAAACACCTCTCAAAACTTTACTTTTATGCTCTCTCTATGTTTTCAAAATAAAAGCTCTAGCACAAATATAGCAATCGATGCTTCCCTCGTAGAAGGGCCATTCTTTTACTTTTATGTTGAGTCAGTTACCTAATTCCTCCCACCTTAGAAGCAAACACTTGTGTCAACTGTGCATTGATTCTTACATACTTGCATATTTGTATTCATCATATTACTCTATGTTGACAATATCCATGAGATATACATGTTGAAAGTTGAAAGCAACCGCTGAAACTTAAATCTTCCTTTGTGTTGCTTCGATGCCTTTACTTTGAATTTATTGCTTTATGAGTTAACTCTTGTGCAAGACTTTTGATGCTTGTCTTGAAAGTATTATTCATGAAAAGTTTTGCTATATGTTATCTATTTGTTGCCAACTATAGATCATTGCCTTGAGTCACTTCATTCATTTCATATGCTTTGTAATAGTATGATCAAGGTTATGTAAGTAGCATGTCACTACAGAAATTATTCTTTTTATCGTTTACCTGCTCGGGACGAGCAGGAACTAAGCTTGGGGATGCTGATACGTCCCCGACGTATCCATAATTTCTGTCGTTCCATGCTTGTTTTATGACAATACTTACATGTTTTGCTTGCACTTTATGATGATTTCATGCGTTTTCCGGAACTAACCTATTAACAAGATGCCACAGTGCCAGTTCCTGTTTTCTGCTGTTTTTGGTTCCAGAAAGGCTGTTCGGGCAATATTCTCGGAATTGGACGAAATCAACGCCAACCCTCCTATTTTTCCCGGAAGGCTCCAGAACACCGAAGAAGAGTCGGAGAGGGGCCAGAGGGCCACCACACCATAAGGCGGCGCGGCCTGGCCTGGGCCCGCGCCAGCCTATGGTGAGGAGCCCCCAGGCACCCTCCTGCGCCGCCTCTTCGCCTATATAAGCCCTTTCGACCTAAAAACACAGTACCAATTGACGAAACTCCAGAAAGACTCCAGGGGCGCCACCGCCATCGCGAAACTCCAATTTGGGGGACAGAACTCTCTGTTCCGACACCCTGCCGGGACGGGGAAGTGCCCCCAGAAGCCATCTCCATCAACGCCACCGCCTCCATCATGCTCCGTGAGTAGTTCCCCCATGGACTACGGGTTCTAGCAGTAGCTAGTCGGTATTCTCTCCTCCATGTACTTCAATACAATGATCTCATGAGCTGCCTTACATGATTGAGATCCATCTGATCTAATCGGTGTTGTGTTTGTTGGGATCCGATGGATGATACATTATGATTAGTCTATCTATAAAGTTTGTGAAGTTATTGTTGCTGCAATCTTGTTATGCTTAATGCTTGTCACTAGGGCCCGAGTGGCATGATCTTAGATTTAAGCTCTATACTTATTGCTTAGATTATATCTACAAGTTGTATGCACATGTCACTGTCCGGAACCAAAGGCCCCGAAGTGACAGAAATCGGGACAACCGGAGGGAATGGCGGTGATGTGAGGGACACATGTTTTCACGAAGTGTTAATGCTTTGCTCCGGTGCTCTATTAAAAGGAGTACCTTAATATCCAGTAGTTTCCCTTGAGGCCCGGCTGCCACCGGCTGGTAGGACAAAAGATGTTGTGCAAGTTTCTCATTGCGAGCACGTACGACTATAACTGGAAAACATGCCTACATAATTAATAATCTTGATGTTCTATCTTAATGCTTTGATTCCTATCAATTGCCCAACTGTAATTTGTTCACCCAACACTTGTTACTTGTTATTGGAGAGTTACCACTAGTGTAGATCGCTAGGAACCCCGGTCCATCTCTCATCATTATATACTCGTTCTATATGTCATTGGAAGTAGTATCAACTATTTTCCGGTGTCATTGCTCTCATATTGCTATTACTGCTGCTGTGTTACTTTTACTACTGCTCTCATATTACTCCTACTTTCACATCACCCCTGTTACTAGTGCTTTTCCAGGTGCAGCTGAATTGACAACTCAGTTGTTAAGGCTTATAAGTATTCTTTACCTCCCCTTGTGTCGAATCAATAAATTTGGGTTTTACTTCCCTCGAAGACTGCCGCGATCCCCTATACTTGTGGGTTATCAATTACGCGCAATACTTAATGCAATTATCTGTTGTTAGCAACTTAATACTGGAAGGGGTTCGGATGATAACCTGAAGGTGGACTTTTTAGGCATAGATGCATGCTGGATAGCGGTCTATGTACTTTGTCGTAATGCCCAATTAAATCTCACTATACTCATCATAATATGTATGTGCATGGTCATGCCCTCTTTATTTGTCAATTGCCCAACTGTAATTTGTTCACCCAACATGCTATTTATCTTATGGGAGAGACACCTCTAGTGAACTGTGGACCCCGGTCCAATTCTCTACACTGAAATACAATTTACTGCAATACTGTTCTACTGTTTTCTGCAAACAATCATCTTCCACGCTATACATCTAATCCTTTGTTACAGCAAGCCGGTGAGATTGACAACCTCGCTGTTTCGTTGGGGCAAAGTACTTGGTTTGTGTTGTGCAGGTTCCACGTTGGCGCCGGAATCCCTGGTGTTGCGCCGCACTACATCTCGCCGCCATCAACCTTCAACGTGCTTCTTGACTCCTACTGGTTCGATAAACCTTGGTTTCTAACTGAGGGAAACTTACTGTTGTACGCATCACACCTTCCACTTGGGGTTCCCAACGGTCGCGTGCTGTACGCGTGTCAAGCTAAATTTCTGGCGCCGTTGCCGGGGACTTGAAGAAAAGTTACACCACAAAGATTTCTAACTCCCACGTCAACTACACGCCAGCAAGTAAATTTCTGGCGCCGTTGCCGGGGAGATCAAGACACGCTGCAAGGGGAGTCTCCACATCGCAATCTCTTTTACTTTGTTTTTGTCTTGCTTAGTTTTATTTACTACTTTGTTTGCTGCACTAAATCAAAATACAAAAAAATTAGTTGCTAGTTTTACTTTATTTGCTATCTTGTTTGCTATATCAAAAACACACAAAAATTAGTTACTTGCATTTACTTTATCTAGTTTGCTTTATTTACTGTTGCTAAAATGGGTACTCCTGAAAATACTAAGTTGTGTGACTTCACAACCACAAATAATAATGATTTCTTATGCACACCTATTGCTCCACCTGCTACTACAGCAGAATTCTTTGAAATTAAACCTGCTTTACTAAATCTTGTTATGCGAGAGCAATTTTCTGGTGTTAGTTCTGATGATGCTGCTGCCCATCTCAATAATTTTGTTGAACTATGTGAAATGCAAAAATATAAAGATGTAGATGGTGACATTATAAAATTAAAATTGTTCCCTTTCTCATTAAGAGGAAGAGCTAAAGATTGGTTGCTATCTCTGCCTAAGAATAGTATTGATTCATGGACTAAATGCAAGGATGCTTTTATTGGTAGATATTATCCCCCTGCTAAAATTATATCTTTGAGGAGTAGCATAATGAATTTTAAACAATTGGATACTGAGCATGTTGCACAAGCATGGGAAAGAATGAAATCTTTGGTTAAAAATTGCCCAACCCATGGACTGACTACTTGGATGATCATCCAAACCTTTTATGCAGGACTGAATTTTTCTTCGCGGAACCTATTGGATTCAGCTGCTGGAGGTACCTTTATGTCCATCACTCTTGGTGAAGCAACAAAGCTTCTTGATAATATGATGATCAACTACTCTGAATGGCACACGGAAAGAGCTCCACAAGGTAAGAAGGTAAATTCTGTCGAAGAAACCTCTTCCTTGAGTGATAAGATTGATGCTATTATGTCTATGCTTGTGAATGGTAGGCCTAATGTTGATCCTAATAATGTTCCGTTAGCTTCATTGGTTGCTCAAAAGGAATATGTTGATGTGAATTTCATTAAAAATAACAATTACAATGATTCTAGGCCATATCCTGCTAATGGTAACTCTTATGGTAGATACGCTTCACCTAATGAGGAAAAGTTGCTAGAAATTGAAAGATCCACCAAGAGCTTTATGCAATCACAATATGAGCAAAATAAATTGTTTACTAAAACTATGAATGAGCAATCTACCTTGTTGAAGAATATAGGAAATCAACTTGAAAATCTGAATATGGAAATCTCTGGGTTGCAAACTAAACTTGCGAATGCTGAAAACCGAATCTCATATATGTCTGCGTCACAATCTTCTTTAATTAATAAAATGGCTGCTAAACCTGAGGATATAGATAATAAAATTACTACTACAGCAAATGCCATCCAAGTTAGAATTAATGAGAATATAAGATTGATGGCCGAATTGCGTGCTAGGTGGGAAAGAGAAGAAAATGAAAAAGAAGATAATATAGCTAAAGTTTGGACTATTACCACCACTAGTAATGTTAATGCTACACAAGTTGCTGCACCTCCTACTACTAATAATAAAAGAATTGGTGTTAGCAATGTTTCCACTTCTAATGCAAAGCGCGAGAAACTGCCTGAAACTGCTAAAACTCATTAAACCGCTGTGATAAAACTGCTGAAATTTTTTCCAACATTGGGGATGATGATCCCATTGCTTTAGATTATAATGGTTTGAATTTTGATGATTGCCACATCTCTGAAGTTATAAAGTTCTTACAAAAACTTGCTAAGAGTCCTAATGCTAGTGCTATAAATTTGGCTTCACGCAACATATTACAAATGCTCTCATAAAAGCTAGAGAAGAGAAACTAGAGCGTGAAGCCTCTATTCCTAGAAAGCTAGAGGATGGTTGGGAACCCATCATTAATATGAAGGTCAAAGATTTTGATTGTAATGCTTTATGTGATCTTGGTGCAAGTATTTCTGTTATGCCTAAGAAAATCTATAATATGCTTGACTTGCCACCATTGAAAAATTGTTATTTGGATGTTAATCTTGCTGATCATTCTACAAAGAAACCTTTGGGGAAAGTTGATAATGTTCGCATTACCGTTAACAATAACCTTGTCCCCGTTGATTTTGTTGTCTTGGATATTGAATGCAATGCATCTTGTCCCATTATATTGGGAAGACCTTTTCTTTTTGTTGGTGCTATCATTGATATGAAGGAAGGTAATATTAAATATCAATTTCCTCTCAAGAAAGGTATGGAACACTTCCCTAGAAAGAGAATGAAGTTACCTTTTGATTCTATTATTAGAACAAATTATGATGTTGACACTTCGTCTCTTGATAATACTTGATACACACTTTCTGCGCCTAGCTGAAAGGCGTTAAAGAAAAGCGCTTATGGGAGACAACCCATGTGTTTTTACTACAGTACTTTGTTTTTATTTTGTGTCTTGGAAGTTGTTTACTACTGTAGCAACCTCTCCTTATCTTAGTTTAGTGTTTTGTTGCGCCAAGTAAAGTCGTTGATAGTAAAGTTCATACTAGATTTGGATTACTGCGCAGAAACAGATTTCTTTGCTGTCACGAATCTGGGCAAAATTCTCTGTAGGTAACTCAGAAAATTATGCCAATTTACTTGAGTGATCCTCAGATATGTACGAAACTTTCATTCAATTTGAGCATTTTCATTTTAGCAAGTCTGGTGCCTCGATACAATTCGTCAATACGAACTGTTCTGTTTTGACAGATTCTGCCTTTTATTTCGCATTGCCAGTTTTGTTATGTTCGATGGATATTTCGATCCCATTGACTTTCAGTAGCTTTGTGCAATGTCCAGAAGTGTTAAGAATGATTATGTCACCTCTGAACATGTATATTTTGATTGTGCACTAACCCTCTAATGAGTTGTTCTAAGTTTGGTGTGGAGGAAGTTTTCAAGGATCAAGAGAGGGAGATGATACAACATGATCAAGGAGAGTGAAAGCTCTAAGCTTGGGATGCCCCGGTGGTTCACCCCTGCATATATCAAGAAGACTCAAGCGTCTAAGCTTGGGGATGCCCAAGGCATCCCCTTCTTCATCGACAATATTATCAGGTTCCTCCCCTGAAACTATATTTTTATTCCATCACATCTTATGTGCTTTTCTTGGAGCGTCGGTTTGTTTTTGTTTTTGTTTTCTTTGAATAAAATGGATCCTAGCATTCACTTTGTGGGAGAGAGACACGCTCCGCTGTAGCATATGGACAAGTATGTCCTTAGGCTCTACTCATAATATTCATGGCGAAGTTTCTTCTTCGTTAAATTGTTATATGGTTGGAATTGGAAAATGATACATGTAGTAATTTGCTAAAATGTCTTGGATAATGTGATACTTGGCAATTGTTGTGCTCATGTTTAAGCTCTTGCATCATATGTTTTGCACCCATTAATGAAGAAATACATAGAGCATGCTAAAATTTGGTTTGCATAATTGGTCTCTCTAAGGTCTAGATAATTTCTAGTAAAGAGTTTGAACAACAAGGAAGACGGTGTAGAGTCTTATAATGTTTACAATATGTCTTTTATGTGAGTTTTGCTGCACCGCTTCATCCTTGTGTTTGTTTCAAATAACCTTGCTAGCCTAAGCCTTGTATCGAGAGGGAATACTTCTCATGCATCCAAAATACTTGAGCCAACCACTATGCCATTTGTGTCCACCATACCTACCTACTACATGGTATTTCTTCGCCATTCCAAAGTAAATTGCTTGAGTGCTACCTTTAAATTTCCATTCTCCACCTTTACAATATATAGCTCATGGGACAAATAGCTTAAAAACTATTGTGGTATTGAATATGTACTTATGCACTTTATCTCTTATTAAGTTGCTCGTTGTGCGATAACCATGTTCACTGGGGACGCCATCAACTACTCTTTGTTGAATATCATGTGAGTTGCTATGCATGTTCGTCTTGTCTGAAGTAAGGGCGATCTACCACCTTATGGTTAGAGCATGCATATTGTTAGAGAAGAACATTGGGCCGCTAACTAAAGCCATGATCCATGGTGGAAGTTTCAGTTTTGGACAACATCCTCAATCTCATATGAGAAAATTAATTGTTGTTACATGCTTATGCATTAAAGAGGAGTCCATTATCTGTTGTCTATGTTGTCCCGGTATGGATGTCTAAGTTGAGAATAATCAATAGCGAGAAATCCAATGCGAGCTTTCTCCTTAGACCTTTGTACAGGCGGCATAGAGGTACCCCTTTGTGACACTTGGTTAAAACATGTGCATTGCGATGATCCCGGTAGTCCAAGCTAATTAGGACAAGGTGCGGGCACTATTAGTATACTATGCATGAGGCTTGCAACTTGTAAGATATAATTTACATGATACATATGCTTTATTACTACCGTTGACAAAATTGTTTCTTGTTTTCAAAATCAAAGCTCTAGCACAAATATAGCAATCGATGCTTTCCTCTTTGAAGGACCATTCTTCTACTTTTATTGTTGAGTCGGTTCACCTATTTCTCTCCACCTCAAGAAGCAAACACTTGTGTGAACTGTGCATTGATTCCTACATATTTGCATATTGCACTTGTTATATTACTCTATGTTGACAATATCCATGAGATATACATGTTACAAGTTGAAAGCAACCGCTGAAACTTAATCTTCCTTTGTGTTGCTTCAATGCTTCTACTTTGAATTATTGCTTTATGAGTTAACTCTTATGCAAGACTTATTGATGCTTGTCTTGAAGTACTATTCATGAAAAGTCTTTGCTATATGATTCACTTGTTTACTCATGTCATATACATTGTTTTGATCGCTGCATTCACTACATATGCTTACAAATAGTATGATCAAGGTTATGATGGCATGTCACTCCAGAAATTATCTTTGTTTATCGTTTACCTGCTCGGGACGAGCAGGAACTAAGCTTGGGGATGCTGATACGTCTCCGACGTATCGATAATTTCTTATGTTCCATGCCACATTATTGATGATATCTACATGTTTTATGCACACTTTATGTCATATTCGTGCATTTTCTGGAACTAACCTATTAACAAGATGCCGAAGTGCCGATTCTTTGTTTTGCTGTTTTTGGTTTCAGAAATCCTAGTAAGGAAATATTCTCGGAATTGGACGAAATCAACGCCCAGGGTCCTATTTTGCCACGAAGCTTCCAGAAGACCGAAGAGGAGACGAAGTGGGGCCACGAGGTGGCCACACCCTAGGGCGGCGCGGCCCAGGTCTTGGCCGCGCCGACCTGTAGTGTGGGCCCCTTGTGTGGCCCCCTGACCTGCCCTTCCGCCTACAAATAGCCTTCGTCGCGAAACCCCCAATACCGAGAGCCACGATACGGAAAACCTTCCAGAGACGCCGCCGCCGCCAATCCCATCTCGGGGGATTCAGGAGATCGCCTCCGGCACCCTACCGGAGAGGGAATCATCTCCCGGAGGACTCTACGCCACCATGGTCGCCTCCGGAGTGATGAGTGAGTAGTCTACCCCTGGACTATGGGTCCATAGCAGTAGCTAGATGGTTGTCTTCTCCCCATTGTGCTTAATTGTCGGGTCTTGTGAGCTGCCGAACATGATCAAGATCATCTATCTGTAATTCTTTATGTTGCGTTTGTTGGGATCCGATGAATAGAGAATACTATGTTATGTTGATTATCAATTTATATCTATGTGTTGTTTATGATCTTGCATGCTCTCCGTTACTAGTAGATGCTCTGGCCAAGTAGATGCTTGTAACTCCAAGAGGGAGTATTTATGCTCGATAGTGGGTTCATGTCTCCGTGAATCTGGCGAAGTGACAGAAATCTCTAAGATTATGGATGTGCTGTTGATACGTCTCCGACGTATCGATAATTTCTTATGTTCCATGCCACATTATTGATGTTATCTACATGTTTTATGCACACTTTATGTCATATTCGTGCATTTTCTGGAACTAACCTATTAACAAGATGCCGAAGTGCCGATTCTTGTTTTCTGCTGTTTTTGGTTTCAGAAATCCTAGTAAGGAAATATTCTCGGAATTGGACGAAATCAAAGCCCAGGGGCCTATTTTTCCACGAAGCTTCCAGAAGTCCGAAGGAGAGACGAAGAGGGGCGACGAGGGGGCCACACCCTAGGGTGGCGCGGCCCCCCCCTTGGCCGTGCGGCCCTGTGGTGTGGGGCCCCCGTGCCGCCTCTTGACCTGCCCTTCCGCCTATAAAAAGTCTCCGTGACGAAACCCCCAGTACCGAGAGCCACGATACGGAAAATCTTCCAGAGACGCCGCCGCCGCCGATCCCATCTCGGTGGATCCAGGAGATCGCCTCCGGCACCCTGCCGGAGAGGGGAATCATCTCCCGGAGGACTCTACGCCGCCATGGTCGCCTCCGGTGTGATGTGTGAGTAGTCTACCCCTGGACTATGGGTCCATAGCAGTAGCTAGATGGTTGTCTTCTCCCCATTGTGCTATCATTGTCGGATCTTGTGAGCTGCCTAACATGATCAAGATCATCTATCTGTAATTCTATATGTTGCGTTTGTTGGGATCCGATGAATAGAGAATACTTGTTATGTTGATTATCAAAGTTATGTCTATGTGTTGTTTATGATCTTGCATGCTCTCCATTATTAGTAGATGCTCTGGCCAAGTTGATGCTAGTAACTCCAAGAGGGAGTATTTATGCTCGATAGTGGGTTCATGTCTCCGTGAATCTGGAGGAGTGACAAGAACCACTAAGGTTACGGATGTGCTGTTGCCACTAGGGATAAAACATTAGTGCTATGTTCAAGGATGTAGTCACTAGTTACATTACGCACCATACTTAATGCAATTGTCTGTTGTTAGCAACTTAATACTGGAGGGGGTTCAGATGATAACCTGAAGGTGGACTTTTTAGGCATAGATGCAGTTGGATGACGGTCTATGTACTTTGTCGTAATGCCCAATTAAATCTCACTATACTCATCATGATATGTATGTGCATGGTCATGCTCTCTTTATTTGTCAATTGCCCAACTGTAATTTGTTCACCCAACATGCTGTTCGTCTTATGGGAGAGACACCTCTAGTGAACTGTGGACCCCGGTCCAATTCTCTTTACTGAAATACAATCTACTGCAATACTTGTTCTACTGTTTTCTGCAAGCAATCATCTTCCACACAATACGGTTAACTCTTTGTTACAGCAAGCCGGTGAGATTGACAACCTCACTGTTTCGTTGGGGCAAAGTACTTTGGTTGTGTTGTGCAGGTTCCACGTTGGCGCCGGAATCCCTGGTGTTGCGCCGCACTACATCCCGCCACCATCAACCTTCAACGTGCTTCTTGGCTCCTCCTGGTTCGATAAACCTTGGTTTCTTTCTGAGGGAAAACTTGCTGCTGTGCGCATCATACCTTCCTCTTGGGGTTGCCCAACGAACGTGTGAAATACACGCCATCAAGCTCTTTTTCTGGCGCCGTTGCCGGGGAGATCAAGACACGCTGCAAGGGGAGTCTCCACTTCTCAATCTCTTTACTTTGTTTTTGTCTTGCTTAGTTTTATTTACTACTTTGTTTGCTGCACTAAATCAAAATACAAAAAAATTAGTTGCTAGTTTTACTTTATTTGCTATCTTGTTTGCTATATCAAAAACACAAAAAAATTAGTTACTTGCATTTACTTTATCTAGTTTGCTTTACTTACTGTTGCTAAAATGGGTACTCCTGAAAATACTAAGTTGTGTGACTTCACAACCACAAATAATAATGATTTCTTATGCACACCTATTGCTCCACCTGCTACTACAGCGGAATTCTTTGAAATTAAACCTGCTTTACTGAATCTTGTTATGCGAGAGCAATTTTCAGTGTTAGTTCTGATGATGCTGCTGCCCATCTTAATAATTTTGTTGAATTATGTGAAATGCAAAAATATAAAGATGTAGATGGTGATATTATTAAACTAAAATTGTTCCCTTTCTCATTAAGAGGAAGAGCTAAAGATTGGTTGCTATCTCTGCCTAAGAATAGTATTGATTCATGGACTAAATGCAAGGATGCTTTTATTGGTAGATATTATCCCCCTGCTAAAATTATATCTTTGAGGAGTAGCATAATGAATTTTAAACAATTAGATACTGAACATGTTGCTCAAGCTTGGGAAAGAATGAAATCTCTGGTTAAAAATTGCCCAACCCATGGACTGACTACTTGGATGATTATCCAAACCTTCTATGCAGGACTAAATTTTTCTTCACGGAATTTATTGGATTCAGCTGCTGGAGGTACCTTTATGTCCATCACTCTTGGTGAAGCAACAAAGCTTCTTGATAATATGATGATCAATTACTCTGAATGGCACACGGAAAGAGCTCCACAAGGTAAGAAGGTAAATTCTGTCGAAGAAACCTCTTCCTTGAGTGATAAGATTGATGCTATTATGTCTATGCTTGTGAATGATAGGACTAATATTGATCCTAATAATGTTCCGTTAGCTTCATTGGTTGCACAAGAAGAACATGTTGATGTAAACTTCATTAAAAATAATAATTTCAACAACAATGCTTACCGGAACAATTCTAGTAACAACTATAGGCCATATCCTTATAATAATGGCAACGGCTATGGTAATTCTTATGGGAATTCTTACAACAATAATAGGAGTTCACCCCCTGGACTTGAAGCCATGCTTAAAGAATTTATTAGTACACAAACTGCTTTTAACAAATCTGTTGAAGAAAAGCTTGGGAAAATTGATATACTTGCTTCTAAAGTCGATAGTCTTGCTGCTGATGTTGATCTTTTGAAATCAAAAGTTTTGCCTAATGAGAATCATCATAATAAAATTACTACTACAGCAAATGCCATTCAAGTTAGAATTAATGAGAATATAAGATTAATGGCTGAACTGCGTGCTAGGTGGGATAGAGAAGAAAATGAAAAACTAGCTAAAGAAAAGAATATAGCTAAAGTTTGGACTATCACCACCACTAGTAATGCTAATGCTACACATGTTGCTGCACCTCCCACTAATACTAATAAAAGAATTGGTGTTAGCAATGTTTCCACTTCTAATGCAAAGCGCGAGAAACTGCCTGAAACTGCTAAAGCTATTGAAGCTGCTGTGATAAAGCTGCTGAAATTTTTTCCAACATTGGGGATGATGATCCCATTGCTTTAGATTATAATGGTTTGAATTTTGATGATTGCCACATCTCTGAAGTTATAAAGTTCTTGCAAAAACTTGCTAAAAGTCCTAATGCTAGTGCTATAAATTTGGCCTTTACACATCATATTACAAATGCTCTCATGAAAGCTAGAGAAGAGAAACTAGAGCGCGAAGCCTCTATTCCTAAAAAGCTAGAGGATGGTTGGGAGCCCATCATTAAGATGAGGGTTAAAGATTTTGATTGTAATGCTTTATGTGATCTTGGTGCAAGTATTTCTGTTATGCCTAAGAAAATTTATAATATGCTTGACTTGCCACCGCTGAAAAATTGTTATTTGGATGTTAATCTTGCTGATCATTCTACAAAGAAACCTTTGGGGAAAGTTGATAATGTTCGCATTACCGTTAACAATAACCTTGTTCCCGTTGATTTTGTTGTCTTGGATATTGAATGCAATGCATCTTGTCCCATTATATTGGGAAGACCTTTTCTTCGAACTGTTGGTGCTATTATTGATATGAAGGAAGGTAATATAAAATATCAATTTCCTCTCAAGAAAGGTATGGAACACTTCCCTAGAAAGAGAATGAATGTACCTTTTGACTCTATTATGAGAACAAATTATGATGTTGACACTTCGTCTCTTGATAATACTTGATACACACTTTCTGCGCCTAGCTGAAAGGCGTTAAAGAAAAGCGCTTATGGGAGACAACCCATGTTTTTACCTACAGTACTTTGTTTTTATTTTGTGTCTTGGAAGTTGTTTACTACTGTAGCAACCTCTCCTTATCTTAGTTTTGTGTTTTGTTGGGCCAAGTTAAGCCGTTGATAGAAAAGTAAGTACTAGATTTGGATTACTGCACAGTTCCAGATTTCTTTGCTGTCACGAATCTGGGTCCACCTCCCTGTAGGTAGCTCAGAAAATTAAGCCAATTTACGTGCATGATCCTCAGATATGTACGCAACTTTCATTCAATTTGAGCATTTTCATTTGAGAAAGTCTGGTGCCATTTTAAAATTCGTCAATACGAACTGTTCTGTTTTGACAGATTCTGCCTTTTATTTCGCATTGCCTCTTTCGCTATGTTGGATGAATTTCTTTGATCCATTAATGTCCAGTAGCATTATGCAATGTCCAGAAGTGTTAAGAATGATTGTGTCACCTCTGAATATGTCAATTTATATTGTGCACTAACCCTCTAATGAGTTGTTTCGAGTTTGGTGTGGAGGAAGTTTTCAAGGATCAAGAGAGGAGTATGATGCAACATGATCAAGGAGAGTGAAAGCTCTAAGCTTGGGGATGCACCCGGTGGTTCACCCCTGCATATATCAAGAAGACTCAAGCGTCTAAGCTTGGGGATGCCCAAGGCATCCCCTTCTTCATCGACAACATTATCAGGTTCCTCCCCTGAAACTATATTTTTATTCCATCACATCTTATGTGCTTTTTCTTGGAGCGTCGGTTTGTTTTTGTTTTTTGTTTTGTTTGAATAAAATGGATCCTAGCATTCACTTTATGGGAGAGAGACACGCTCCGCTGTAGCATATGGACAAGTATGTCCTTGGTTTCTACTCATAGTATTCATGGCGAAGTTTCTCCTTCGTTAAATTGTTATATGGTTGGAATTGGAAAATGATACATGTAGTAATTGCTATAAATGTCTTGGGTAATGTGATACTTGGCAATTATTGTGCTCATGATTAAGCTCTTGCATCATATGCTTTGCACCCATTAATGAAGAAATACATAGAGCATGCTAAAATTTGGTTTGCATATTTGGTTTCTCTAAGGTCTAGATAATTTCTAGTATTGAGTTTGAACAACAAGGAAGACGGTGTAGAGTCTTATAATGTTTTCAATATGTCTTTTATGTGAGTTTTGCTGCACCGGTTCATCCTTGTGTTTGTTTCAAATAAGCCTTGCTAGCCTAAACCTTGTATCGAGAGGGAATACTTCTCATGCATCCAAAATACTTGAGCCAACCACTATGCCATTTGTGTCCACCATACCTACCTATACTACATGGTATTTTTCCGCCATTCCAAAGTAAATTGCTTGAGTGCTACCTTTAAAATTCCATCATTCACCTTTGCAATATATAGCTCATGGGACAAATAGCTTAAAAACTATTGTGGTATTGAATATGTAATTATGCACTTTATCTCTTATTAAGTTGCTTGTTGTGCGATAACCATGTTCACTGGGGACGCCATCAACTATTCATTGTTGAATTTCATGTGAGTTGCTATGCATGTTCGTCTTGTCTGAAGTAAGAGAGATCTACCACCATAAGGTTAAGCATGCATATGTTAGAGAAGAACATTGGGCCGCTAACTAAAGCCATGATCCATGGTGGAAGTTTCAGTTTTGGACAACAATCCTCAAATCTCAAATGAGAAAATTATTAATTGTTGTTATATGCTTATGCATAAAAGAGGAGTCCATTATCTGTTGTCTATGTTGTCCCGGTATGGATGTCTAAGTTGAAGAATAATCAATAGCGAGAAATCCAATGCGAGCTTTCTCCTTAGACCTTTGTACAGGCGGCATAGAGGTACCCCTTTGTGACACTTGGTAAAAACAATGCATTGTGATGACCCGGTAGTCCAAGCTAATTAGGACAAGGTGCGGGCACTATTAGTACACTATGCATGAGGCTTGCAACTTATAAGATATAATTTACATGATGCATTTGCTTTATTACTACCGTTGACAAAATTGTTTCATGTTTTCAAAATCAAAGCTCTAGCACAAATATAGCAATCGATGCTTTTCCTCTATGGAGGACCATTCTTTTACTTTCAATGTTGAGTCAGTTCACCTATTTCTCTCCACCTCAAGAAGCAAACACTTGTGTGAACTGTGCATTGATTCCTACATACTTGCTTATTGCACTTATTATATTACTCTATGCTGACAATATCCATGAGATATACATGTTACAAGTTGAAAGCAACCACTGAAACTTAATCTTCTTTTGTGTTGCTTCAATATCTCTACTTTGAATTATTGCTTTATGAGTTAACTCTTATGCAAGACTTATTGATGCTTGTCTTGAAGTGCTATTCATGAAAAGTCTTTGCTATATGATTCACTTGTTTACTCATGTCATATACATTGTTTCGATCGCTGCATTCACTACATATGCTTTACAAATAGTATGATCAAGATTATGATGGCATGTCACTCCAGAAATTATCTGTGTTATCGTTTTACCTGCTCGGGACGAGCAGAACTAAGCTTGGGGATGCTGATACGTCTCCGACGTATCGATAATTTCTTATGTTCCATGCCACATTATTGATGTTATCTACATGTTTTATGCACACTTTATGTCATATTCGTGCATTTTCTGGAACTAACCTATTAACAAGATGCCGAAGTGCCGATTCTTTGTTTTCTGCTGTTTTTGGTTTCAGAAATCCTAGTAAGGAAATATTCTCGGAATTGGACGAAATCAAAGCCCAGGGGCCTATTTTTCCACGAAGCTTCCAGAAGTCCGAAGGAGAGACGAAGAGGGGCGACGAGGGGGCCACACCCTAGGGCGGCGCGGCCCCCCCCCTTGGCCGCGCGGCCCTGTGGTGTGGGGCCCCCGTGCCGCCTCTTGACCTGCCCTTCCGCCTATAAAAAGTCTCCGTGACGAAACCCCCAGTACCGAGAGCCACGATACGGAAAACCTTCCAGAGATGCCGCCGCCGCCGATCCCATCTCGGGGGATCCAGGAGATCGCCTCCGGCACCCTGCCGGAGAGGGGAATCATCTCCCGGAGGACTCTACGCCGCCATGGTCGCCTCCGGTGTGATGTGTGAGTAGTCTACCCCTGGACTATGGGTCCATAGCAGTAGCTAGATGGTTGTCTTCTCCCCATTGTGCTATCATTGTCGGATCTTGTGAGCTGCCTAACATGATCAAGATCATCTATCTGTAATTCTATATGTTGCGTTTGTTGGGATCCGATGAATAGAGAATACTTGTTATGTTGATTATCAAAGTTATGTCTATGTGTTGTTTATGATCTTGCATGCTCTCCGTTATTAGTAGATGCTCTGGCCAAGTTGATGCTAGTAACTCCAAGAGGGAGTATTTATGCTCGATAGTGGGTTCATGTCTCCGTGAATCTGGAGGAGTGACAAGAACCACTAAGGTTACGGATGTGTTGTTGCCACTAGGGATAAAACATTAGTGCTATGTTCAAGGATGTAGTCACTAGTTACATTACGCACCATACTTAATGCAATTGTCTGTTGTTAGCAACTTAATACTGGAGGGGGTTCGGATGATAACCTGAAGGTGGACTTTTTAGGCATAGATGCAGTTGGATGACGGTCTATGTACTTTGTCGTAATGCCCAATTAAATCTCACTATACTCATCATGATATGTATGTGCATGGTCATGCTCTCTTTATTTGTCAATTGCCCAACTGTAATTTGTTCACCCAACATGATGTTCGTCTTATGGGAGAGACACCTCTAGTGAACTGTGGACCCCGGTCCAATTCTCTTTACTGAAATACAATCTACTGCAATACTTGTTCTACTGTTTTCTGCAAGCAATCATCTTCCACACAATACGGTTAACTCTTTGTTACAGCAAGCCGGTGAGATTGACAACCTCACTGTTTCGTTGGGGCAAAGTACTTTGGTTGTGTTGTGCAGGTTCCACGTTGGCGCCGGAATCCCTGGTGTTGCGCCGCACTACATCCCGCCGCCATCAACCTTCAACGTGCTTCTTGGCTCCTCCTGGTTCGATAAACCTTGGTTTCTTTCTGAGGGAAAACTTGCTGCTGTGCGCATCATACCTTCCTCTTGGGGTTGCCCAACGAACGTGTGAAATACACGCCATCAGCTGTTGCCACTAGGGATAAAACATTGGTGCTATGTTCGAGGATGTAGTTACTGATTACATTACGCGCAATACTTAATGCAATTGTCTGTTGTTAGCAACTTAATACTGGAAGGGGTTCGGATGATAACCTGAAGGTGGACTTTTTAGGCATAGATGCATGCTGGATAGCGGTCTATGTACTTTGTCGTAATGCCCAATTAAATCTCACTATACTCATCATAATATGTATGTGCATGGTCATGCCCTCTTTATTTGTCAATTGCCCAACTGTAATTTGTTCACCCAACATGCTGTTTATCTTATGGGAGAGACACCTCTAGTGAACTGTGGACCCCGATCCAATTCTCTACACTGAAATACAATCTACTCAATACTGTTCTACTGTTTTCTGCAAACAATCATCTTCCACACTATACATCTAATCCTTTGTTACAGCAAGCCGGTGAGATTGACAACCTCGCTGTTTCGTTGGGGCAAAGTACTTGGTTTGTGTTGTGCAGGTTCCAAGTTGGCGCCGGAATCCCTGGTGTTGCGCCGCACTACATCTCGCCGCCATCAACCTTCAACGTGCTTCTTGACTCCTACTGGTTCGATAAACCTTGGTTTCTAACTGAGGGAAACTTACTGTTGTACGCATCACACCTTCCACTTGGGGTTCCCAACGGTCGCGTGTTGTACGCGTGTCATCTACTACCTCAGCGAAGTGCTCTCCCAGTCGAAGCAAAACTACCCCCACTACCAGAAGGTCACCTACGGCGTGTACATGGCGGCCAAGAAGCTCAAACACTACTTCCAAGAGCACCCCATCAAGGTGGTTGCCACAGCGCCCTTGGCAGAAATCATCGGCAGCAAGGACGCCAACGGCCGGGTTGCCAAGTGGGCTCTGGAGCTAGCCGCCCACACCATCCTCTACGAGGCTCGCACGGCCATCAAGTCGCAGATCCTCGCGGACTTCTTCGTCGACTGGGCCGAGATGCAGTACCTGCCGCCTGTGCCGGATTCCACACATTGGAAGCTGCACTTTGACGGCTCGAAGATGCACAACGGCTTGGGAGCCGGCATCGTCATCACCTCTCCCAAGGGAGACCGGCTGGACTACGTCCTGCAGATCCACTTCGCCGCATCCAACAATGTGGCGGAGTATGAAGCGCTCATCCATGGGCTGAAGCTGGCCAAGGAGATCGGCGTGCGTCGCGTACTTTGCTTCGGCGACTCCGACTTGGTTATACAGCAAGCATCTGGCGACTGGGACGCGAAGGACGCCAACATGGCCTCGTACCGCTTCCACGTCCAGCAGCTATCCGGCTTCTTCGACGGCTGCGAATTTCACCATGTGCCACGAGCAAACAACGAGGTGGCTGACGCCTTGTCCAAGATTGGCTCAACCCGGCAAGCCATTCCGCCGGGCGTCGCCTTGGCGGTTCTCAAGAAGCCGTCCATCACACCGTCACCGGACTCGGATTCAATATTCGTGCCGGCTGACCCGGGGGCTGCTCAGCCGAACCCGGGGGCTTCATCGCCCAAGTCGGGGGCTTCAAAGCCAAACCCGCCGGCTACCATGCCGAACCCGGGGACTTCTCAGTCCAACCCGGGGGCTTCATCGCCAAACTCGGGGGCTAGCAAGCCGAACCCGCCGGCTAGCAAGCCGAACCCGGCGACCACGCAGTCGAATCCGGAAGCTCCCACGCAGGAGGCCTTGTTGGTTAGCGTATTCGAGATAAGATGCGTACCTTCATGGGCACAAGAATTCCTCTCCTACCTCACCGACGGTGTGCTGCCTGATGATAGAGTCCAGGCCAGGAAGATTGAGAGAAGGGCCAAGGCCTATACAATCATCAACCACCAGCTGTACAAACGCAGCGTAAGTGGGGTGTTCCAGTGGTGCGTCGAGCCGGCTGAAGGGATTGAACTCCTACGGGAAATGCATCAAGGAGAGTGCGGACATCACGCCTCATCCAGAGCCACAGTGGCCAAAGCTTTCCGACACGGTTTTTACTGGCCGACTGTGCTTAGAGACACAGAAGAACTGGTGAAGAAATGCAACGGCTGCCAACGCTTCGCAAAGAAGAGGCACTTGCCGGCTTCCGCCTTGAAAACCATCCCCATCACATGGCCGTTTGCCGTATGGGGCTTGGACATGGTGGGCCCGTTCAGAACGGCGCAAGGCGGCATGACACATCTCTTGGTGATGATTGATAAATTCACCAAGTGGATCGAAGCCAAGCCAATCAAGAAGCTGGACGGCTCCACGGCCGTCACATTCCTCAAGGAAATCATCGTGAGATACGGCTACCCCCACAGCATCATCACAGACAACGGCATCAACTTCTCCCAAGGCATCTTCTCTCGCTATTGCGGGGAAATGGGGATCCGGATGGCCCTATCTTCTGTGGCGCACCCGGAGTCTAACGGACAAGTGGAGAAGGCTAACGGCCTGGTCCTAGCCGGCATCCGGCCCCGGCTGGTGGAGCCGCTCGAGCGAGCGGCCGGCTGCTGGATTGAAGAGCTGCCCAATGTGCTGTGGAGCCTGTGAACAACTACGAATCGCTCAGTCGGCTTCACACCATTCTTCCTCGTATACGGGACCGAAGCCGTCCTGCCGACTGATATCGAGCACGACGCACCAAGGATCAAGCTCTACACAGAAGCTGAAGCCAAAGAAGCTCGCGAAGATGGAGTCGACCTGGTCGAAGAGGCCCGGCTGCTGGCCGCGTCCAGATCTACTATTTACCAGCAGAGCCTCCGACGCTATCACAGCCGGAAGGTCCAGCCCTTAGCATTCCGAGAAGGAAACCTAGTGCTCCGGCTGATCCAGCGGACAGCCGGACAGCATAAACTGTCATCCCCATGGGAGGGTCCCTTCATAGTGAGCAAGGCAGTAGGCAATGATTCCTACTATCTCATAGATGCCCAAGAGGCTAGAGAAAACAAGCCGGACAAGGCTGACGAGGAGACTAAACGTCCCTGGAATGTCAACTTGCTCCGCCCATTTTACACTTGAGAGCAGGAATATATGTATCCCTTGTACTCCTTTTGTAAGCTATGAAAAAGCATGCGCCAAGAGCGCCGTTTCCGACAAGTTTTTCGCGCACTCTACTTTGTTTCGCCAGTTGGCTTACACCCTCTCACGTGGCCGGCTAAGTAACGTGATCCGGTTTCCGACAGCCGGCTTCCGATGTAGCTACAGACCGCAACCCGGCTGTCCGGCTGGCGGGAGTAAGGCCTAGGGAGCCGGCACGCGAAAGACGACTAGGGGAAAGAGTGAAAGCGAATTGACTTGCAACTTTTCATAAAAGTGCCGGATTGCCGAACTCGGCTCGTTTGACTGAAATACTGTCGGCCTCACCCAGCGGCCCGCTCTTGATCCGGCGACGGATCGCAAGCCGGACGTACGATCGGCAAGAGCAAAGCCAAAGAGTGGCGGATGGGAAAAAGCGAACAAGCCGAAAGAAAGCAAGCCGGCACACAAATGATTAACAAACGCATTAAAATGCGACATAATAAAAGGATAATAATATTCATACATATGCACCCGGCATTACGGGGATTTAACGAATTGTCCTTCAAAAGCAACATCTAGAGACAGGCACATTTAAACGCCGGCTGGATTAGGACCAGCCGGAGGAGCGTCAGCAGAGCCGGCTGCCGGGTCATCCTCAGGCACGTCTCCCGCCTCCTCGTCTTCCATCTGCTCGTCCTCGTCCTCAGACGGCGGGTTCGGGTCCGGGATGAAGAGGCCCTTGTCGACGAAGTCGGCGATGGCGCAGGCACGGGCGAGCCGGGCCGTCTTGATCTCAGCCGGGAGAGCATCCTCCACGCTGGCCCGCCGATACTCAAGCTGCCCAAGGTCCACCTCGCTGTACCAGGAGAGCACGAAGGACAGCGCCATGTCGGCTCCAGCGCGCGTGGCAGACTCCTTCCAGTCGAGGAAGCGGTCGGGCGCCCGTTCCAGCCAGGCGATGAGGTTGGAGAGATCCTGCGGCAACATCTCCGTTGGCCACAGCAGCTGGATCAGCTCCTCAGCCGCCTTCCGGAGCTCCCAGCCGAGCTTGGTGATGGGCTCGATGCGGGCGGCCATGGATGCCATATAATCCTCCATGGTGAAGTACTCCGCGCTGCCCTCACCAGTCGCCCACCTCCTAGCATCGCGCGCAGCACCAACAGCCGCTAACGCCGCATCCTGCGCCTCCGGGAAGGCCGCTGCAAAGGGGAAACACGTCAGAAGTCTGTCAAAGCCGAAAAAAGCCGAAAAATGCGAATTTTCGAAGTCCTAAAGTAGGCCTGGCGGCAGCCGGCAAGAGCTGACTGCCCCCAGCCCGAAGATGGAGATTCCAAAGCTCAAAAGCCTGGCGGCAGCTGGCACGAACCGACTGCCCCCAGCCCGAAGATAGAGACAGCGATGAAATCAGAGTTTCTGCTGCCGGCTGCCTACCTAAGCCGGCATCCGACAGCCGAAAGCCGGCAAAAGGGAAGAAGAGAGAAAGATAAAGGGCTTACCCGCCAGACCGCGATCAAGCGAGCCAATCTCCTCCACCCAGCGTTTGGCGGTGGCCGATGATACGTCTCCGACGTATCGATAATTTCTTATGTTCCATGCCACATTATTGATGTTATCTACATGTTTTATGCACACTTTATGTCATATTCGTGCATTTTCTGGAACTAACCTATTAACAAGATGCCGAAGTGCCAGTTCCTGTTTTCTGCTGTTTTTGGTTTCAGAAATCCTAGTAACGAAATATTCTCGGAATCGGACGAAATCAACGCCAAAGATCTTAGAATCCCCGGAAGCATCCAGAACACACCAGAGAGGTCGAGGAGGGGGCCACAGGCCCACCAAACTACAGGCTGGCGCGGCCAGAGGGGGGGCCACGCCGCCCTATAGTTTGGCCCCCCTGTCAGCCCTCCTGCGCCGCCTCTTCGCCTATATAAAGCCCCTGGATCAGAAACCCTGATACGTTCGACGAAAACCACAGAAACCTTCCAGAGCCGCCGCCATCGCGAGGCCAAGATCTGGGGGACAGGAGTCTCTGTTCCGGCATGCTGCCGGAGCGGGGAAGTGCCCCCGGAAGGCTTCTCCATCGACACCGCTGCCATCTCCACCGCCATCTTCATCACCGCTGCTGCTCCCATGAGGAGGGAGTAGTTCTCCATCGAGGCTCGGGGCTGTACCGGTAGCTATGTGGTTCATCTCTCTCCTATGTGCTTCAATACAATAATCTCATGAGCTGCTTTACATGATTGAGATTCATATGAGTTTGTATCACAATTTATCTATGTGCTACTCTAGCAAAGTTATTAAAGTAGTTCTATTCCTCCAGCTCGTGTGTAAAGGTGACTCTGTTTTCACCGTGTTAGTACTTGGTTTATGCTATGATCATGATCTCTTGTAGATTGCGAAGTTAACTATTGCTATGATAATATTGATGTGATCTATTCCTCCTACATATGCATGAAGGTGACAGTGTGCATGCTATGTTAGTACTTGGTTTAGTCTTTTGATCTATCTTACACTATAAGGTTACTAAAATATGAGCATTATTGTGGAGCTTGTTAACTCCGGCATTGAGGGTTCGTGTAATCCTACGCAATGTGTTCATCATCCAACAAGAGTGTAGAGTATGCATTTATCTATTCTGTTATGTGATCAATGTTGAGAGTGTCCACTAGTGAAAGTGTAATCCCTAGGCCTTGTTCCTAAATACTGCTATCGCTGCTTGTTTCTTGTTTCTTGTGTTACTACTGCTGCAATACTACCACCATCAACTACACGCCCGACAAGCTATTTTTCAGCACCGTTGCTACTGCTCATACTTATTCATACCACTGTATTTCACTATCTCTTCGCCGAACTAGTGCACCTATTAGGTGTGTTGGGGACACAAGAGACTTCTTGCTTTGTGGTTGCAGGGTTGCATGAGAGGGATATCTTTGACCTCTTCCTCCCTGAGTTCGATAAACCTTGGGTGATCCACTTAAGGGAAAACTTGCTGCTGTTCTACAAACCTCTGCTCTTGGAGGCCCAACACTGTCTACAGGAAAGGAGGGGGAACGTAGACATCAAGTAATTTTCTGGCGCCGTTGCCGGGGAGGAAAGGTAAAAGGCACTCATACTGCGGTTCCAGGTAAAGTACTTTTCTGGCGCCATTGTGTTTGTGCTCGAAGCTATTTCCTTTAGATCCTGCAATTGCATCTTTTTGTTTCTTGTTTACACTAGTAAGGCATAATGGACAACATCTGTGAGCTTTTTATTCTATTTCCTGAGTCAAGACATGAATGGTTTAATGCAAAAATTAAAAAACCCATGGAATCTTATTTGCATGCTAGTAGCAATGATATTAGTATGAACGCTTTGAACACCATTGTTGCTAATGATATGGAAAATTCTAAGCTTGGGGAAGCTGGCTTTGATGAGCATGATATTTTTAGTCCCCCAAGCATTGAGGAGAAAATTTTCTTTGATGATACTTTGCCTCCTATTTATGATGATTATAATGATAGTGGTCTTTTGGTGCCACCTACTATGGAGAGTAAATTTTGTTGTGATTATACTATGCCTCCTACACTTGATGAGAATAATAATGATAGCTACTTTGTTGAATTTGCTCCCACTACAACTAATAAAATTGATTATGCTTATGTGGAGAGTAATAATTTTATGCATGAGACTCATGATAAGAATGCTTTATGTGATAGTTATATTGTTGAGTTTGCTCATGATGCTACTGGATATTATTATGAGAGAGGAAAATATGGTTGTAGAAATTTTCATGTTACTAAAACACCTCTCTATGTGCTGAAATTTTTCAAGCTACACTTGTTTTATCTTCCTATGCTTGTTACTTTGCTCTTCATGAACTTGTTTATTTACAAGATTCCTTTGCATAGGAAGCATGTTAGACTTAAATGTGTTTTGAATTTGGCTCTTGATGCTCTCTTTTGCTTCAAATACTATTTCTTGCGAGTGCATCATTAAAACTGCTGAGCCCATCTTAATGGCTATAAAGAAAGAACTTCTTGGGAGATAACCCATGTGTTATTTTGCTACAGTACTTTGTTTTATATTTGTGTCTTGGAAGTTGTTTACTACTGTAGCAACCTCTCCTTATCTTAGTTTTGTGTTTTGTTGTGCCAAGTAAAGCCGTTGATAGAAAAGTAAGTACTAGATTTGGATTACTGCGCAGTTCCAGATTTCTTTGCTGTCACGAATCTGGGTCCACCTCCCTGTAGGTAGCTCAGAAAATTAAGCCAATTTACGTGCATGATCCTCAGATATGTACGCAACTTTCATTCAATTTGAGCATTTTCATTTGAGCAAGTCTGGTGCCATTTTAAAATTCGTCAATACGAACTGTTCTGTTTTGACAGATTCTGCCTTTTATTTCGCATTGCCTCTTTTGCTATGTTGGATGAATTTCTTTGATCCATTAATGTCCAGTAGCATTATGCAATGTCCAGAAGTGTTAAGAATGATTGTGTCACCTCTGAATATGTTAATTTTTATTGTGCACTAACCCTCTAATGAGTTGTTTCGAGTTTGGTGTGGAGGAAGTTTTCAAGGATCAAGAGAGGAGTATGATGCAACATGATCAAGGAGAGTGAAAGCTCTAAGCTTGGGGATGCACCCGGTGGTTCACCCCTGCATATATCAAGAAGACTCAAGCGTCTAAGCTTGGGGATGCCCAAGGCATCCCCTTCTTCATCGACAAATTATCAGGTTCCTTCTCTTGAAACTATATTTTTATTCGGTCACATCTTATGTGCTTTACTTGGAGCGTCTGTATGCTTTTATTTTTGTTTGTGTTTGAATAAATTGGATTACGTCATGCTTGTGTGGGAGAGAGATACGCTCCGCTGTTGCATATGAACACATGTGTTCTTAGCTTTTAGTATTCATGGCGAAGTTTCTTCTTCGTTAAATTGTTGTATGGTTGGAATTGGAAAATGATACATGTAGTAATTGCTATAAATGTCTTGGGTAATGTGATACTTGGCAATTGTTGTGCTCATGATTAAGCTCTTGCATCATATGCTTTGCACCCATTAATGAAGAAATACATAGAGCGTGCTAAAATTTGGTTTGCATATTTGGTTTCTCTAAGGTCTAGATAATTTCTAATATTGAGTTTGAACAACAAGGAAGACGGTGTAGAGTCTTATAATGTTTTCAATATGTCTTTTATGTGAGTTTTGCTGCACCGGTTCATCCTTATGTTTGTTTCAAATAAGCCTTGCTAGCCTAAACCTTGTATCGAGAGGGAATACTTCTCATGCATCCAAAATACTTGAGCCAACCACTATGCCATTTGTGTCCACCATACCTACCTACTACATGGTATTTCTCCGCCATTCCAAAGTATATTGCTTGAGTGCTACCTTTAAAATTCCATCATTCACCTTTGCAATATATAGCTCATGGGACAAATAGCTTAAAAACTATTGTGGTATTGAATATGTAATTATGCACTTTATCTCTTATTAAGTTGCTTGTTGTGCGATAGCCATGTTCACTGGGGACGCCATCAACTATTCATTGTTGAATTTCATGTGAGTTGCTATGCATGACCGTCTTGTCTGAAGTAAGAGAGATCTACCACCTTATGGTTAAGCATGCATATTGTTAGAGAAGAACATTGGGCCGCTAACTAAAGCCATGATCCATGGTGGAAGTTTCAGTTTTGGACATATATCCTCAATCTCAAATGAGAAAATTATTAATTGTTGTTACATGCTTATGCATAAAAGAGGAGTCCATTATCTGTTGTCTATGTTGTCCCGGTATGGATGTCTAAGTTGAAGAATAATCAATAGCGAGAAATCCAATGCGAGCTTTCTCCTTAGACCTTTGTACAGGCGGCATAGAGGTACCCCTTTGTGACACTTGGTAAAAACATGTGCATTGTGATGATCCGGTAGTCCAAGCTAATTAGGACAAGGTGCGGGCACTATTAGTACACTATGCATGAGGCTTGCAACTTATAAGATATAATTTACATGATACATATGCTTTATTACTACCGTTGACAAAATTGTTTCATGTTTTCAAAATCAAAGCTCTAGCACAAATATAGCAATCGATGCTTTTCCTCTATGGAGGACCATTCTTTTACTTTTATTGTTGAGTCAGTTCACCTATTTCTCTCCACCTCAAGAAGCAAACATTTGTGTGAACTGTGCATTGATTCTTATATACTTGCTTATTGCACTTGTTATATTACTCTATGTTGACAATTATCCATGAGATATACATGTTATAAGTTGAAAGCAACCGCTGAAACTTAATCTTCCATTGTGTTGCTTCAATACCTCTACTTTGAATTATTGCTTTATGAGTTAACTCTTATGCAAGACTTATTGATGCTTGTCTTGAAAATACTATTCATGAAAAGTCTTTGCTTTATGATTCAGTTGTTTACTCATGTCATTACCATTGTTTTGATCGCTGCATTCACTACATATGCTTTACAAATAGTATGATCAAGTTTATGATGGCATGTCACTTCAGAAATTATCTGTGTTATCGTTTTACCTGCTCGGGACGAGCAGAACTAAGCTTGGGGATGCTGATACGTCTCCGACGTATCGATAATTTCTTATGTTCCATGCCACATTATTGATGTTATCTACATGTTTTATGCACACTTTATGTCATATTCGTGCATTTTCTGGAACTAACCTATTAACAAGATGCCGAAGTGCCAGTTCCTGTTTTCTGCTGTTTTTGGTTTCAGAAATCCTAGTAACGAAATATTCTCGGAATCGGACGAAATCAACGCCAAAGATCTTAGAATCCCCGGAAGCATCCAGAACACACCAGAGAGGTCAGAGGGGGGCCACAGGCCCACCAAACTACAGGCTGGCGCGGCCGAGAGGGGCCGCGCCGCCTATGGTTTGGCCCCCCTGTCAGCCCTCCTGCGCCGCCTCTTCGCCTATATAAAGCCCCTGGATCAGAAACCCTGATACGTTCGACGAAAACCACAGAAACCTTCCAGAGCCGCCGCCATCGCGAGGCCAAGATCTGGGGGACAGGAGTCTCTGTTCCGGCACGCTGCCGGAGCGGGGAAGTGCCCCCGGAAGGCTTCTCCATCGACACCGCTGCCATCTCCACCGCCATCTTCATCACCGCTGCTGCTCCCATGAGGAGGGAGTAGTTCTCCATCGAGGCTCGGGGCTGTACCGGTAGCTATGTGGTTCATCTCTCTCCTATGTGCTTCAATACAATACTCTCATGAGCTGCTTTACATGATTGAGATTCATATGAGTTTGTATCACAATTTATCTATGTGCTACTCTAGCAAAGTTATTAAAGTAGTTCTATTCCTCCTGCACGTGTGTAAAGGTGACAGTGTGTGCACCGTGTTAGTACTTGGTTTATGCTATGATCATGATCTCTTGTAGATTGCGAAGTTAACTATTGCTATGATAATATTGATGTGATCTATTCCTCCTACATATGCATGAAGGTGGCAGTGTGCATGCTATGTTAGTACTTGGTTTAGTCTTTTGATCTATCTTACACTATAAGGTTACTAAAATATGAGCATTATTGTGGAGCTTGTTAACTCCGGCATTGAGGGTTCGTGTAATCCTACGCAATGTGTTCATCATCCAACAAGAGTGTAGAGTATGCATTTATCTATTCTGTTATGTGATCAATGTTGAGAGTGTCCACTAGTGAAAGTGTAATCCCTAGGCCTTGTTCCTAAATACTGCTATCGCTGATTGTTTCTTGTTTCTTGTGTTACTACTGCTGCAATACTACCACCATCAACTACACGCCAGCAAGCTATTTTCTGGCACCGTTGCTACTGCTCATACTTATTCATACCACCTGTATTTCACTATCTCTTCGCCGAACTAGTGCACCTATTAGGTGTGTTGGGGACACAAGAGACTTCTTGCTTTGTGGTTGCAGGGTTGCATGAGAGGGATATCTTTGACCTCTTCCTCCCTGAGTTCGATAAACCTTGGGTGATCCACTTAAGGGAAAACTTGCTGCTGTTCTACAAACCTCTGCTCTTGGAGGCCCAACACTGTCTACAGGAAAGGAGGGGGAACGTAGACATCAGCCGACAGCTCCGCAGTCTTGGTGGTCACCTCCTCCTGAAGCGCAAGCCGCTGCTTCTCAACCTCCTGCAGCCGCTTGCTCAGGTCATCCACCTTCTCCTTCTCAGTCGTCCTGAGGAGGGCAAGCTCCTTGAGGTGGTTCTCCTCAAGCCGGCGCAGCCGCCCCAGCTCCCCATCAGCCACCTTGAGCTTGGCGGCAGCAGCCCGGCCCGCCTCCTCGCTCTCGGCGCACTGAGCGCGGGCAGCCCGAAGGTCCGCCTCCAGCTGCGGGACCCTGGCGGCTTCAGCTGCAAGACAGCCGGAAAAGGCGTCAGCCAAACAAGATCAAACAAGAAATCAAGTCGGAAGGAAAAAGACCTTACACTTGACGGCCTCCAGCTCGCGAGCCAAGTCGGCGCGCTCAAGCTTGGCCTTGTGGTATCGGGTCATGACGCGGTTGTACAGGATAGTACGCCGCTCCGTAACCGCCTAAGGAAAAAGAGAATCAGTCAACCAGACAAAACCCGGACCGGCTCCAAGCAGCCGGCCCATGCCTCAGAGGGCTACCAGGATAATAACCAAATTGCAAAAAAGACGAAGTGCTTACCTTGCTGGCTTCCTCCACCTTGGCGAGGTTGGCCGCGGTCTCAGCAGCCCTAGCCTTGAGGTTGGCCTGGAAGCCGGAGAAGAACATCTTCACCGACGCCACGCCTGGGTTCCCCTCCCGGCTGGTCACCTCGTAGGAGTCCGCGCTGAGCCACGCCTGCTCCATAGTGCCAGCCGAGCCAAGGCTGGAGTCGGAGGCGGACGCCACATGCAGAAGCCGGGCACCCTTGGCCACGTGAAGGCCCTCCAACGGCGCCGACGGGCCCTCCATCCTCACCAACGCGCGCGAGCCGGTGTCCCCCGTGCGCGCCGGCTCGTCCCTTGCCGGCTCCTGCCTGGCCGGCTCCTCCCTGGTCGGCTCCGAAGATGGAGGCGCTCCGGGCGAAGCAGTCGGCCCGGTCAGGGCAGCCGTCTCCAGCGCCTGAGGTGCCCCCTCCGGGCTCTCCTCCAACACCACCATGTTGGGCCCGGCTCCGGCTCCGGTCGCAGGCGGCATGCCCCTGCCGGCTCCAGCCGCTGGGTCCAGAAGACGAGTGCGGCGCGAGAACATATCGTCCAGAGTCGGCTGGCGCGTCGGCTCACCCCGTGCGCCGCGGCCAGGCGCTGAAGCCAGGGGCACAGCGAAAGAAGGCGCCCCTGCGGGAGGCGGAGTACCCGCAGGCGGCACAACGACCGGTGGCGGCGTGGGCGCGCGCGCTGAAGGCTGTGGCGTCGGCTCCCTCCTTTGTCGCGGAGGCGGCGACACGACACGCGGAGCCTGCCGGGAGCCGCCGCCCTGGGTGAACTTGATGGGATCCCTAGCCGAGCAAACAAGAAAAAGATGAGTATAAAGAGAAAGGAAAGAAAAGGAATCAAACAAGAAGAGAAGAAAAACTCACCCGGCCTGCTCCGAAACCTTCTTCGGCTGCTGCCGGCGCTGCTTCTTCACCTTCGCCTCCAAGGCGGCGGTGGAGCGGTCGCCGGCCCGCTTCTTCCCCTTGGGCGCCGAAGTCGCCGTGGTGCTAGGCGGCCTCGCGCGCAGAGGCACTGCGGGGATCGGCCCCGTGGTGGACCTCGCCGGCTCGTCGTCCTCCTGCTGCTCCGGCGAAGGAGGCGGATTGTGCTCCCCTTGGCCGCCTTGGTCAGGCGCCTGCGGCAGATCGTTGTCGCCAGCCTGATCGCCGGCTTGGTCAGCCGGATCGGCGTGATCCGGCGTCCACCTCCTCGTCGTCAGGTCGCCGTCCTCAACGTTCTGGCGGTCGAAGAGCTAGAAGACAGAAGAGATATAAGTAAACCGCAAGCCGGAAGTCGGCGAAGAGCGAAGTCGGCCACGCAGCCGCAAGCCGGAAGTCGGCCAAAACAACAAACTTACCAGCTCAGGCGGCAAGTCCCGGTTGCGGGGCGCCAGCCCGTAGTTCCAGGCGTCCGGTATGTTGGCCTTGGTGATGTTGTTCACCCGGCGGGCCACCTGGGGCTTGGAGAGCTCCACCTTGGACGTCCGGGTCGGATCGAACCGGCCGGACATGTGCCCAATCTTGTGGGTGCGCAGCTGAAGCGGCAGCACCCGGCGCTAGGCGACGGTGCAGAGGAGATCCTCGGCAGTCAGCCCGCCCGCGACGGCGGCCCCCAAGAAATCCCAGAGCTGGCTCACCTCCGCGTCCGGGTCCGTCGTTCGGGCGTTGTAGCCCCAGTTGATCCGGCCGACTGGAGGAGCCGGATTGTACTCCTGCAGGTTGATCCGGTCGAAGCCCGGATTCTCGTTGCGCACGTAGAAGAATGACATCTGCCAGTTCTTCACCGAGTCGACAGTCGGAATTTTGGGGAAAGGCGTACCCGGCCGGGAGTAGATCGAGGCGGCGCCACAGGTCCGCAGGTGGCCGTCGGTCGTCTGCGCCTTGATGAAGAAGAGGCGGCTCCAGAAGTCGATGTCCGGCCACAAGCCGGCATACGCCTCCATGAAAGCCACGTAGCAGCTGAGGAGGATGCAGGCGTTGGCTGGAAGGTGGTGCGGCTGCAGGCCGAAGTAGTCAAGGAACTGGCGGAAGAAGTTGGACGCCGGCAGGCCCAACCCGCGGTCGAAATGCGCGCCGAAGACGACGCGCTCGCCGGGCTCCGGCTTGGGCTCCACCTCCGCGCCGGGCGCCCTCATGATCACCGTCGACGGGATCCGGTGGAGGCGCACCAGACGCTCGATGTCGTCCTCCCTCATGTAAGATCCCCTCCAAGACCCGCTTGCGCCGGCCATCGATGAAGAGGAGGAGGAAGAAGACCAGGAAAGATGGAAGGGCGAAGAAGAACCTCGCGACGGCGGCGGCGGAGGACGCACCATTGAAACGCGGGGCCCCGTGGCGCCGGCTCGTCGGAGTAGCGGCGGCGGATCGGCGGAGATGTGTTCGCCGGAGTTCGCCAGTGAGAAACGCTCGCCGGAGCATCAAGAAGCTCGAGCGCGAGGAAGAGAACGAGAGGAGCGGGAGCGCGAGGAAGACGAAGTGAGGCACTGGCCGCCTCGGTACCCTCCCGCGCGGCATTTATAGCCGCCCGTGGCGGGCGGTTGGCCTCCAAGTGGCGATCGTGGCCACGTCCCCAGATTAGCTGCGCCATAACGCCTCCCACGACCGCTGCGGTTACTGGAAACCGCCACACCACGTCCCCCACGACCGCACCGGATCCGGAGGAGACATTGATGTGACCAGACGAACCGGCAGCAGCAGCCTGACGTCAGACCGGTCAAGTCGGGCGCAGGACCCGAGGCGGCGGAGACTCCGGCGCACTCAAGCCGGAGCCGGACATTAAATTCAATCCGGCCCCAATCTTTCCCAGCAAGGCAGAGACATCACCAAGACTTGTGAAAAAGCAAAAGCTGCAGAAGCGAAAATAGCGGCCGGCTAGGAGCTGCCGGCCGAAACGAGCCGGATGAGGGCGCAGCCGGCTGAATGGGAATTCTTAGTCGGCCCCTCCGAGTGCCGTCAAGTATATTCAAGAGATCAAAAAGCCAGGAAAACCTGCCTAGGTCCCTCTAAACGCAGGACCTTGCCAGCTTCGGGGGCTAATGTCGGGGGGGAGACCCCGGGTAGGGCAATGGACGCGGAGCAGCCGGCTGGCCACCGGCTCGCGGCAAAGGCCGGCTGAGGAGCAGCCGGCTGGAGCCGTGGCCGGCTGGTCCGGAAGCCGGCTGGCTCTAGGTCCTAGTCGGCCTGGCTACGGCCACCAATGCTGTAGCTGGGCCGGCTTCTACAAGCCATATCCGACTGGGGGTTTGTACCTCAGACCGACTCGAGGCTGGCGAGTCTTGCACTAGAAGGAACCGGGTAGGTGGTCCGGGTTCGTAAGTCCACGCCGACTTCATCTCCCGTAAAGCGCGGAGACCTTTGTGGAGCAATAGTGCCACGCGCCGGACAGGCCATCATGGCGTACGTCGATCCGTACTGGCTACAGTGCTTGATGGCGACAGGGACACTTCCTCTCCATACCGCTGACTTCGGCAGCCGGATGGGACAGGCCATGAGGCCTCAACGGCTCCTGACGTCAGTGCCTCGGGAAGGAGCGGAAGCCGGAGCCGGCCAAGCCGGCCAGTAGACTATAGGGTCTTTTATGTAAAGTGCCGGTACCTATATAAGCCGCACTACCCCCTCTCGTGCAGGGGATCGATCACTCTTACTCCATTTCCACCCTTAGCGCTGCCCTGTGAGAGAGATCATCATCTCCCTTAGCCTCCCATGAGCAGCCGGACTCAGCTCTAGGAGCATCATTGTATTGTGTGATCACCTTATACACTCATAGCAGGAGTAGAGGTGTTACCTCCATCGGAGGGCCTCGAACCTGGATACGTCGCCGTGTCGCTCGTCCCCATACCCGCATCCGGATACCGCCGTGAGATCACCTAGGAACCACCTTCGTTAGCCACCCTATGGCATATGCCGTGACGATACCACGACATTAATCGATAGGCAGAACAACATAGCCATCACGACAACCTTTTAATCTTCATCATCAATCAAGAGCAGACAAATAGGAAGTATTATTTTACCCTCTGGGGGCCTGAACCTGGGTAAATCGTGCCTCCCCTTTGTGTGCTAGCTGACGAACTCGCCACCTTCTTCCCTAAAATACGAGTCCATAAGCCATGGACATTGCCGAGGAGACCCCACATTGAAGCAAGTGTCGCTGAAGATTAACACATGGTGGAGCACCTACCAATCGTTTGTGATGGTGTGCGTTCACGATTACGATTATTTTGAAGAAAGCCGTGTGCAAAGTTAATGTTACAGCCTAGAAATCACTTATGTGTGCGTTGTACCTGCATAGGGGACTACCGGAACCTGCACATGGCTCAAATTATTGGATGTCACTGTTGTTCCACATCACACACGGAAAAGTCCTTCCATGTGAAATGGAGGGCTTAAAAGGCTCGATTCGTACTAGTGAGTCGCTCTAAAAAAACACCCCTATATCCATTATATTTATAGAATGAAGGGGCAAATACAAAATAGGGAGACAACTATCCAAGATATTTTTGGCGCCATGAAAGCTCCCACTCCTTCCTACCCTTCCACGCGGCCGCCATCGGTTTCATTGCTATTGTTGTCATGGCTACCAACCTGACACACTATCCTATTCACGGCCTAGATGAAGCTTATGTCGCCTCCCTTCGTGCGCACAACCTCTCCGCTTCTTGGCAAGCATGTCGACATGTTGGCAGGTAAACGGCGCCCTGCAGTGTCAACCCACACACTCATGGTGCCATCTTGGATGCAATTAACTGACACACACTTGGGAGGATGGGGAAGTACACACCATGGCATCAATTGACTATCTTTCTGTTGTGGCTAGTTGGATGATGTTGCTTTTGTTTGATCTATGCTTTTGTTTGATCTATGCTTTTGGATGATATTTAGGACTTTTAACTATGGATTTGGACCTTATTTATGTTTGAATTTAGACTGCAAAATCTGAAATAATGCATTAGAAATGATTTTGGATTGTGTGATGTTGAATCTTAGATATTTTGGTACAAACTGATGTGAAATTGGAGTTCAAATAGACTTTATATGCACACACACGCTTAGGAGAAATACAAGAGAAAATAAATACTCCATCCCTTCACTATTCTAAGACCTTTTAGGTATTTCAACATGAACTAGATAGTACCAAAATGAGTGAACCTAAATAGTGAATAGAGGGAGTATAGTTTTGCAATTTTATGGACTTTGGAAAGGCATACGGCTCCAAAGCCTCTAAATGGTCATAGAGGGTCATCTAAAACTATTAAGAGGTAAAAATTTCAAAACTTCACAATTAGGTCACTATTTTGTTTAACGAGAATATAATCTTTGAAACTGTCCAACATGTTGTTTTGGATATTGTTAAGCTGAATATCGTGGATATGCTCAATTAGTTGTACAGGCTCGACACTAGGGGTCTACAGGCAGTTCATAAGGCTTTCATTTGGCCGCTGCAGAGGAATCAAGACATTGTCACTAGACATCCCTAAATAGACAAGGTGCTCACTAGGGACGCAGTAGAAAAATAGATGTGGGCAATGAGGCATGCTATAAATGGGCGCCCGTAACCTGAGCCACATTGGGTAGGTCACCTCGGGAATGGATGTTTTTCATATGTTTGTGTGCGGTTTGAACACTGTACGTGGTAATGGACATTTAAAGGTAATCATTTGCAAACTATTAGAGCAGGTATAATAAGATCTAGTCAGCTGGCTATAAGAATTAAAATAATATATTTGTGTCTAGTTGGATGAGAGAGAAGATAAGAGAGAATGTGAGTGGGCTCTTATGTAAGAGCTAGCTCTAGCACGTGCTCCTAGGCAAGGTGTATGAATGAAAGGTGGGTCATCCATTAAAAAAGTAATACATTTTTATAGCCAACTATTGTACTTATTGGCTACATGTTGACTATAGATGACATGGCATCTTGCTTATAGCCAACCACCGGCTATACTATTGAAGTTGCTCTTAGGGAATCTCCAGCGGGCCGACGCATTTCGGACGTCCGAAATGTCCGTTTGCGTCGGCCCGCGGACGCGTTGTGGGCCAGGGCGACCGTTTGCGTCGGGGGTAGCTCCAGCGGTGCGGACGCATATTTTATCCCGGGACAGCGTCAAGGTCGCTAATGGCGTTTTACGTCCCGTCGAGGACTGCCGCCGGCGATTAACTGTTCCCGCGCGGCGACGATCGTTCCCGCGCGGCGACGATCGTTCCCGCGCGCGCCCAATACATTGGCAAGTTTCGCCGGCGTTTCGCGCGCGCGGGAAACGCCCTGCGCGCCAACGCCGTTTCCCGCCCCGCTGTGGCTATATATGGTGGACACCGGCGGGGGCGACGGGCACACCTCAAGCTACCATCCATCCATGGCCGACCACATGAATTGAGAGCACGTTGGTCACATGTGCCGCCAGCTCCACCAGGAGGAGGAAGACGAGGTAGCTGCCGGCGGCGTTGAGGCGCAGCAGCTGGACCTGGAGGTGGCGGCGGCGGAAGCGGAGGCGGAGGCGGAGGCGGCAGAGTGCGCGGAAGGGCGCCTCGCGGCGACCAGGGCGGAGATCGCCAACGCCATGGCCGAGCTCGCCGACGCCGAGGGCCGAGCTCGCGGAGGCGCGGGCGGCCATCGCGGCCCCTCCGGCCGACGCCGTCATCCACGACATCGCGGACGACGACGTCCCCGTGCCCATGCGCTTCGAGTGCGCCGGTGACCAGCTGGTTCTGCTCGCGTCCTTCGAGTCCCTGGCTGGCACGGGCCGGGGACGCCCGGCGCCGTCGAGCTTGGGCAGCGGAGGAGGAAGCCCACAGCTATGCGATGGCCATGGCTGGGGGTTAATGTGCTCCGACCTGGACTCGCTCCAGCGTAGGGCCCTTCTCCCGCGCGGGTCGAGCAGGAGAACCGGGAGCTGGAGGTCGCCATCGCCGCCGGGGACGAAGGCGTGGCGGCGGCGGCTAGGGACAGGGCCCGGCCGTCGCCGACGTGGCGGCAATCCGGCGGCGGTCCAGGCGGAGCGACGCGCGCGGCGGTCCGGCGGCAGCGGAGGAGGAGGCCCGGCGGCGGCGGCGGTCGGGCGGCAGAGGAGGAGGAGGCCCGGGCGACGGCGACGGCCCTGTGGGACAGCTCCCTGGCCGAGGCCCTCGAACGCGCAGGCGGCAGGGCGAGATGTCCGTTCGCCGGTGTGCGTGGCGCGCGGAGTGCAAGAAGGGCTCCCGCTTCGACGACGGCGCCGGCCCATCCGGCGGCCAGTAGTAGGGCGCGCGACTGCGAGTAACCGAGGACGGTGTAGGCCGCGCGACGGCGAGTAGGTACGGCCGTTGTAGTTTTAGGTTAACTCGACTAACCATCTCTGTAAAGATGGTCCTTTTGGCCAATCAATATTCAATAGTAATGAAAAAATCTTTTGCTTAATTAGTCACTGCCGACCGGGCCCGGATGTACCCAACGCGTCCGCGACCGCCGAGCGTCCGCGGAGACGCAAACCTGGCGCATATTTGGGCCAGGTTTGAGTCTCCGCGGACAGCCCGGTCACTTTGCGTCGCCCCGCTGGAACAGGCCCCAGACGCATTTTGTAGGGATTCGTTGCATAGAAAACAAAAAATTTCCTACCGCGAACACGCAATCCAAGCCAAGATGCAATCAAGAAGACGGTAGCAATGAGGGGATTATCGATTCTCACCCTTGAAGAGATTCCAAAGCCTACAAGATGAGGCTCTTGTTGCTGCGGTAGACGTTCACTTGCCGCTTGCAAAAGCGCGTAGAAGATCTTGATCACGGCGCCACGAACGGGCAGCACCTCCGTACTCGGTCACACGTTCGGTTGTTGATGAAGACGACGTCCACCTCCCCGTTCCAGCGGGCAGCGGAAGTAGTAGCTCCTCTTGAATCCGGCAGCACGACGGCGTGATGTCGGTGGTGGTGGAGAATCCCGGCGGAGCTTTCCTAAGTGTGCGGGGAAGAAGGAGTAGTGGGGTGGCTAGGGTTTGGGGAGAGGGGGGCGCCGGCCATCCAGGTGGTGCGGCCACCTTGTGTTGTTGGGGTGGCCGGCCCCCTCCCCTTGGCCCTCATTATATAGGTGGAACACCCAAGAGTTGGTATACAAGTCTTCGAATAAGACCCCAAACCAAAACCTTCCATATCACATGAAACCTACCCAAGCTAGGACTCCCACTAGAGGTGGGATTCCCACCCTTCCTTGGGAGGGGGTGCCCGGCCCCCTTAGGGGAGTCCACTTGGGACTCCACCCCCTTTAGGGTTGGCCGGCCATGGTGGTGGAGTCCCTTTGGGACTCCGCCTTCCAAAGTGGTTTCTTCCGGACTTTTCTAGAACCTTCTAGAACCTTCCATAGAACCTTCCGGATCATTTTAAATCTTATAAAATGACTTCCTATATATGAATCTTATTCTCCGGACCATTCCGGAACTCCTCGTGATGTCCGGGATCTCATCCGGGACTCCGAACAAATATTCGAACTCCATTCCATATTCAAGTTCTACCATTTCAACATCCAACCTTAAGTGTGTCACCCTACGGTTCGCGAACTATGCGGACATGGTTGAGTACTCACTCCGACCAATAACCAATAGCGGGATCTGGAGATCCATAATGGCTCCCACATATTCAACGATGACTTTAGTGATCGAAAGAACCATTCACATACGATACCAATTCCCTTTGTCACGCGATATTTTACTTGTCCGAGGTTTGATCATCGGTATCCCTCTATACCTTGTTCAACCTCGTCTCCTGACAAGTACTCTTTACTCGTACCGTGGTATGTGGTCTCTTATGAACTCATTCATATGCTTGCAAGATATTAGACGACATTCCACCGAGAGGGCCCAGAGTATATCTATCCGTCATCGGGATGGACAAATCCTTTGTTGATCCATATGCCTCAACTCATACTTTCCGGATACTTAATCCCACCTTTATAACCACCCATTTACGCAGTGGCGTTTGATGTAATCAAAGTACCTTTCCGGTATAAGTGATTTACATGATCTCATGGTCATAAGGACTAGGTAACTATGTATCGAAAGCTTATAGCAAATAACTTAATGACTTGATCTTATGCTACGCTTAATTGGGTGTGTCCATTACATCATTCATACAATGATATAACCTTGTTATTAATAACATCCAGTGTTCATGATTATGAAACTAATCATCCATTAATCAACAAGCTAGTTAAGAGGCATACTAGGGACTCTTTGTTGTTTACATATCACACATGTATCAATGTTTCGGTTAATACAATTATAGCATGGTATATAAACATTTATCATAAACATAAAGATATATAATAACCACTTTATTATTGCCTCTAGGGCATACCTCCTTCAGTCTCCCACTTGCACTAGAGTCAATAATCTAGATTACATTGTAATATACCTAACACCCATAGCATTCTGGTGTTGGTCATGCTTTGCCCTAGGGAGAGCTTTAGTCAACGGATCTGCTACATTTAGATCAGTGTGTACTTTGCAAATCTTTACTTCTCCATCTTCGATGTACTCACGAATCGAGTGGTAACGCAGCTTGATATGCTTCAGCCTCTTGTGTGACCTTGGTTCTTGTGCATTGGCGATGGCACCCATGTTATCACAGTAGATGATTAATGGGTCCAATGCACTAGGAACCACACCGAGCTCTACAATGAACCTCTTCATCCATACCGCTTCTGATGAAGCCTCTGAAGCCGCTATGTACTCTGATTCTGTTGAAGACTTCGCCACCGTGCACTGCTTCGAGCTTGCCCAGCTTACTGCAGCACCATTCAATATAAACACATACCCTGACTGTGACTTAGAGTCATCAGGATCAGTGTTCCAACTTGCGTCGGTGTAACCGCTTACAACGAGCTCTTGGTCACCTCCATAACAAAGAAACATATCCTTAGTTCTTTTCAAGTACTTCAGGATATTCTTGACCACTGTCCAGTGTTCCATTCCTGGATCACTTTGATATCTGCTAGTCAAACTAACAGCATGTGCTATATCCGGTCTAGTACATAGCATGGCATACATGATAGATCCTACTGCCGAGGCATAGGGGATATTACTCATCCTTTCTCTTTCTTCTGCCGTAGCCGGTCCTTGAGTCTTACTCAAGACCTTGCCTGGTAACATAGGTAAGAACCCTTTCTTACTTTCGTCCATTCTAAATTTCTTTAGAATCTTGTCCAGGTATGTACTCTGTGATAGCCCTATTAGGCGTCTTGATCTATCTCTATAAATCTTGATGCCTAATATATATGATGCTTCACCAAGGTCTTTCATTGAAAAACTATTATTCAAATAACCTTTTACACTGCTTAATAGTTCTATATCATTCCCGATCAATAATATGTCATCTACATATAATATCAGGAATGCTACAGAGCTCCCACTCACTTTCTTGTAAATACAGGCCTCTCCATGACACTGTATAAACCCGAAGTCTTTGATCACCTTATCAAAGCGTCGGTTCCAACTTCTTGATGCTTGGTTCAGTCCATAGATTGAACGCTGAAGTTTGCATACTTTGTCAGCATTTTTAGGATCGACAAAACCTTTGGGTTGTACCATATACAACTCTTCCTCAATGTCTCCATTAAGGAACGCCGTTTTGACATCCATCTGCCAAATCTCATAATCGAAAAATGCAGCTATTGCTAACAAAATCCTCACAGATTTTAGCTTCGCTACAGGTGAGAAAGTCTCATCGTAGTCAACTCCTTGAATTTGTCGGAAACCCTTTGCGACAAGTCGAGCTTTATAGACAGTAATATTACCATCAGCATCTGTTTTTCTCTTGAAGATCCATTTATTCTCGACAGCCTTGCGGCTATCAGGTAGGTCTACCAAAGTCCATACTTTGTTATCATACATGGATCCCATTTCGGATTTCATGGCTTCTTGCCATTTGTTGGAATCTGGGCTCATCATCGCTTCTTCATACGTCGTAGGGTCCTCATCATTGTTGTCCACAATCATGACATTTAGACAAGGATCATACCAATCAGGAGTGGTACGTTCCTGATACGTCTCCGACGTATCGATAATTTCTTATGTTCCATGCCATATTATTGATGATATCTACATGTTTTATGCATACTATACATCATATTTATGCATTTTCTGGAACTAACCTATTAACAAGATGCCGAAGAGCCAGTTGCTGTTTTCTACTGTTTTTGGTTTCAGAAATCCTAGTAAGGAAATATTCTCGGAATTGGACGAAATCAACGCCCAGGGGCCTATTTTCACACGAAGCTTCCAGAAGACCGAAGAGTCAACGAAGTGGGGCCACGAGGTGGCCAGGAGGTAGGGCGGCGTGGCCCAGCCCTTGGCCGCGCCGGCCTGTCTCCTGGGCCCCTCGCGACGCCCCTTGACCTGCCCTTCCGCCTACAAATAGCCTTCGTCGCGAAACCCCCAGTACCGAGAGCCACGATACGGAAAACCTTCCAGAGACGCCGCCGCCAATCCCATCTCGGGGGATTCAGGAGATCACCTCCGGCACCCTGCCGGAGAGGGGATTCATCTCCCGGAGGACTCTACACCGCCATGGTCACCTCCGGAGTGATGAGTGAGTAGTTCACCCCTGGACTATGGGTCCATAGCAGTAGCTAGATGGTTGTCTTCTCCTCATTATGCTTCATTGTCGGATCTTGTGAGCTGCCTAACATGATCAAGATCATCTATCTGTAATGCTATATGTTGTGTTTGTTGGGATCCGATGGATAGAGAATACTATGTTATGTTGATTATCAATTTATACCTATGTGTTGTTTATGATCTTGCATGCTCTCCGTTATTAGTAGAGGCTCTGGCCAAGTTTTTGCTAGTAACTCCAAGAGGGAGTATTTATGCTCGATAGTGGGTTCATGTCTCCGTGAATGCAGGGGAGTGACGAGAAACCTCTAAGGTTATGGATGTGCTGTTGCCACTAGGGATAAAACATTGATGCTATGTCCGAGGATGTAGTTATTGATTACATTACGCGCAATACTTAATGCAATTGTCTGTTGTTAGCAACTTAATACTGGAAGGGGTTCGGATGATAACCTGAAGGTGGACTTTTTAGGCATAGATGCATGCTGGATAGCGGTCTATGTACTTTGTCGTAATGCCCAATTAAATCTCACAATACTCATCATAATATGTATGTGCATGGTCATGCCCTCTCTATTTGTCAATTGCCCAACTGTAATTTGTTCACCCAACATGCTATTTATCTTATGGGAGAGACACCTCTAGTGAACTGTGGACCCCGGTCCAATTCTCTATACTGAAATACAATCTACTGCAATTGTTCTACTGTTTTCTGCAAACAATCATCTTCCGCACTATACATCTAATCCTTTGTTACAGCAAGCCAGTGAGATTGACAACCTCGTTGTTTCGTTGGGGCAAAGTACTTGGTTTGTGTTGTGCAGGTTCCACGTTGGCGCCGGAATCCCTGGTGTTGCGCCGCACTACATCTCGCCGCCATCAACCTTCACGTGCTTCTTGACTCCTACTGGTTCGATAAACCTTGGTTTCTTACTGAGGGAAACTTGCCGCTGTGCGCATCACACCTTCCTCTTGGGGTTCCCAACGGACGCGTGTCGAACGGAAAGACAACACGTCAACCACGCGCATCAGTTCCCTTGTCGATCTGCGAGGTTCAGTAGTTTCCTCGTTCGAAGTTTCATGATCATTATCATTAGCTTCCTCTGTTGCCGGTGTAGGCGGTACAGGTACAACTTCCGGTACTGCGCTACTTTGATCAACGAGTATAGATTCATCAATCTCATCGAGTTCTACTTTTCTTCCAGTCACTTCTTTAGTGAGAAATTCTTTCTCAAGAAAGGTTCCGTTCTTAGCAACAAAGATTTCGCCTTCGGATCTGTGATAGAAAGTGTACCCTATAGTTTCCTTAGGGTATCCTATGAAGACGCATTTCTCCGCTTTGGGTTCTAGCTTGTCCGGTTGTAACTTCTTTACATAGGCTTCGTAACCCCAAACTTTAAGGAACGACAGCTTAGGTTTCTTATTAAACCATAATTCATACGGTGTCGTTTCTACGGATTTTGATGGTGCTCTATTTAAAGTGAATGCGGCTGTCTCTAATGCATAACTCCAAAATGATAACGGCAAATCAGTAAGAGACATCATAGAACGAACCATATCTAAGAGAGTTCGATTACGACGTTCGGACACACCATTTCGTTGTGGTGTTCCCGGCGATGTCAATTGTGAAAGTATTCCGCATTTCTTTAAATGCATGCCAAACTCATAACTCAGATATTCACCTCCACGATCAGATCGTAGAAATTTAATCTTCTTGTTACGTTGATTTTCTACTTCACTTTGGAATTCCTTAAACTTCTCGAAAGTTTCGGATTTATGTTTCATGAAATAGATATACCCATATCTACTCAGATCATCTGTGAAGGTTAGAACATAACGATAACCACCGCGCGATGCTACGCTTATTGGTCCGCACACATCGGTATGTACGATTTCCAATAAGTCAGTAGCTCGCTCCATCATACCAGAAAATGGAGTCTTAGTCATTTTCCCATTAGACATGCTTTGCATCTATCAAGTGACTCAAAGTCAGGTGATTCAAGTAATCCATCAGTATGGAGTTTCTTCATGCGTTTCACTCCAATATGACGAAGACGACAGTGCCACATATAAGTAGAATTATCATTCAATTTAATTCGTTTAGCATCAATGTTATGTATATGCGTATCACTACTGTCGAGATCTAACAGAAATAAGCCATTCTTTTCAGGTGCTTGACCATAAAAGATATTATTCATAAAAATAGAACAACCATTATTCTCAGACTTGAATGAATAACCGTCTTGCATGAAACAAGATCCATATATAATGTTCATGCTCAACGCGGGTACAAAATAACAATTATTTAGGCTTAAAACTAATCCCGAAGGTAGATGTAGAGGAAGTGTGCCGACAGCGATCACATCGACTTTGGATCCGTTTCCAACGCGCATCGTCACTTCATCTTTCAGTAGTCTTCGTTTATTCTTTAGTTCCTGTTTCAAGTTACAAATATGAGCAACCGAACCAGTATCAAATACCCAGGTACTAGAACGAGAACCAGTGAGATAAACATCTATAACATGTATATCAGATATACCTTCTTTCTTCTTCTTGACAAGGCCGCTCTTCAGATCAGCCAGATACTTGGAGCAATTACGCTTCCGGTGTCCCTTCTCCTTGCAGTAATAGCACTCAGCATCAGGCTTAGGGCCGTTCTTAGGTTTCATAGGAGGCGTGGCAGCTTTCTTGCCACCCTTCTTGAATTTTCCCTTAGACTTGCCCTGTTTCTTGAAACTGGTGGTCTTGTTGACCATCAACACTTGGTGCTCTTTCTTGATCTCAATCTCAGCAGCTTTTAGCATGCCAAAGAGTTCAGGTAACTCCTTGTTCATGTTCTGCATATTGTAGTTTATCACAAAGTTCTTGTAACTTGGTGGAAGTGATTGAAGGACACGATTAATCCCCAGTCTGTTAGGAATCACTATTCCCAAGTCACTGAGTTTCTTCGCATGCCCGGTCATAACCAGCATGTGCTCACTAACGGAGCTGCCATCTTCCATCATACAGCTGAAAAAGTGTTTCGATGCTTCATAGCATTCCACGGCCGCATGAGTCTCAAATATAGCTTTCAGCTCATTGACCAACTCATGAGGATCGTGGTGCTCAAAACATTTTTGAAGATCGGATTCCAGACTGCACAGTATGGCACACTGTACTTGAGAGTACCGAGCTTTCCGAGTAGCGTAAACATTCTTTACTTCCTCGGTTTCTGTTTCTGCAGGAGGGTCACCTAGCGGTGCATCAAGCACATATTGCAGATTTCCGCCAGCGAGGAAGATCCTCACATGACGGAACCAGTCGGTGAAGTTGCTACCGTTACTCTTAAGTTTTTCTTTCTCTAGGAACTGGTTAAAATTGATTGGGGACGCCATCTCTACAACATATATTTGCAAAAGTTTAGACTAAGTTTATGACAAATTGAGTTCAAATTTTAATTCAACATAATTAAAAATCAAGGTGAACTCCCACTCAAAACAATATCCCTCGCATTGCCTTAGTGATCACACGAACCAAATCCACCGCACCTAAGTCCGATCATCACGAGACAAGGTGTGATTTCAATGGTGAACACTCATAGTGTTCATCATATCAACCATATGATTCATGCTCTACCTTTCGGTATCACGTGTTCCGAGACCATGTCTATACATGCTAGGCTCGTCAAGGCCACCTTAGTATCCGCATGTACAAAACTGTCTTGCACCCATTGTATGCACTTGTTGATTCTATCACACCCGATCATCACGAGATGCTTCGAAATGACAAGTCTTGGCAACGGTGCTACTAAGGATGAACACTTTATTATCTTGAGATTTTAGTGAGGGATCATCTTATAATGCTACCGTCGCGATCTAAGCAAAATAAGATGCATAAAAGGATTAACATCACATGCAGTTCATATGTGATATGATATGGCCCTTTTATCTTTGCGCCTTTGATCTTCATCTCCAAAGCACGGACATGATCTCCATCATCTTCGGGCATGATCTCCATCATCGTCGGCGTAGCGTCAAGGTCAATGGTGCCGTCTTCATGATTGTCCTCCATGTAGCAACTATTACAACTACTTTGAAATACTACTCAACATGAAATTTAAAGACAACCATAAGGCTCCTGCCGGTTGCCACAATACAATAATGATCATCTCATACATATTCATCATCACATTATGGCCATATCACATCACCAAACCCTGCAAAAACAAGTTAGACGTCTCTAATTTGGTTTGCATATTTTACGTGGTTTAGGGTTTTCGATAGAGATCTAATCTACCTACGAACATGAACCACAACGTTGATACTAATGTTGTCAATAGAAGAGTAAATTGAATCTTCACTATAGTAGGAGAGACAGACATCCGCAAAGCCTCTTATGCAATACAAGTTGCATGTCGAACGAGGAACAAGTCTCATGAACGCGGTCATGTAAAGTTAGTCCGAGCCGCTTCATCCCACTATGCCACAAAGATGCAAAGTACTCAAACTAAAGATAACAAGAGCATCAACGCCCACAAAACCATTGTGTTCTACTCGTGCAACCATCTATGCATAGACCTGGCTCTGATACCACTGTAGGGATTCGTTGCATAGAAAACAAAAAAAATCCTACCGCGAACACACAATCCAAACCAAGATGCAATCTAGAAGATGGTAGCAACGAGGGGATTATCGAGTCTCACCCTTGAAGAGATTCCAAAGCCTACAAGATGAGGCTCTTGTTGTTGCGGTAGACGTTCACTTGCCGCTTGCAAAAGCGCGTAGAAGATCTTGATCACGGCGCCACGAACGGGCAGCACCTCCGTACTCGGTCACACGTTCGGTTGTTGATGAAGACGACGTCCACCTCCCCATTCCAGCGGGCAGCAGAAGTAGTAGCTCCTCTTGAATCCGGCAGCACGACGGCGTGATGTCGGTGGTGGTGGAGAATCCCGGCGGAGCTTCGCTAAGCGTGCGGGGAAGAAGGAGTAGTGGGGTGGCTAGGGTTTGGGGAGAGGGGGGCGCCGACCATCTAGGTGGTGCGGCCACCTTGTGTTGTTGGGGTGGCCGGCCCCCTCCCCTTGGCCCTCATTATATAGGTGGAACACCCAAGAGTTGGTCTACAAGTCTTCGAATAAGACCCCAAACCAAAACCTTCCATATCACATGAAACCTACCCAAGCTAGGACTCCCACTAGAGGTGGGATTCCCACCCTTCCTTGGGAGGGGGTGGCCGGCCCCCTTAGGGGAGTCCACTTGGGACTCCTCCCCCTTTAGGGTTGGCCGGCCATGGTGGTGGAGTCCCTTTGGGACTCCGCCTTCCAAAGTGGTTTCTTCCGGACTTTTCTAGAACCTTCTAGAACCTTCCATAGAACCTTCCGGATCATTTTAAATCTTATAAAATGACTTCCTATATATGAATCTTATTCTCCGGACCATTCCGGAACTCCTCATGATGCCCGGGATCTCATCCGGGACTCCGAACAAATATTCGAACTCCATTCCATATTCAAGTTCTACCATTTCAACATCCAACCTTAAGTGTGTCACCCTACGGTTCGCGAACTATGCGGACATGGTTGAGTACTCACTCCGACCAATAACCAATAGCGGGATCTGGAGATCCATAATGGCTCCCACATATTCAACGATGACTTTAGTGATGAAAGAACCATTCACATACGATACCAATTCCCTTTGTCACGCGATATTTTACTTGTCCGAGGTTTGATCATTGGTATCACTCTATACCTTGTTCAACCTCGTCTCCTGACAAGTACTCTTTACTAGTACCGTGGTATGTGGTCTCTTATGAACTCATTCATATGCTTGCAAGACATTAGACGACATTCCACTGAGAGGGCCCAGAGTATATCTATCCGTCATCGGGATGGACAAATCCCACTGTTGATCCATATGCCTCAACTCATACTTTCCGGATACTTAATCCCACCTTTATAACCACCCATTTACGCAGTGGCGTTTGATGTAATCAAAGTACCTTTTCGGTATAAGTGATTTACATGATCTCATGGTCATAAGGACTAGGTAACTATGTATCGAAAGCTTATAGCAAATAACTTAATGACTTGATCTTATGCTACGCTTAATTGGGTGTGTCCATTACATCATTCATACAATGATATAACCTTGTTATTAATAACATCCAATGTTCATGATTATGAAACTAATCATCCATTAATCAACAAGCTAGTTAAGAGGCATACTAGGGACTCTTTGTTGTTTACATATCACACATGTATCAATGTTTCGGTTAATACAATTATAGCATGGTATATAAACATTTATCATAAACATAAAGATATATAATAACCACTTTATTATTGCCTCTAGGGCATATCTCCTTCACATTTCCGGTCACGGCGGACGAAAACGGTCGCTCAGCGACCGTTTGCGTCACGCCGCTGGAGATGCCCTTAGTCTAATAGACTTAACATTTTTAAGGTGCACCTGTGGGTGTGTTCTACTAAAGCGGACATTGGGCTCCCGCTTATCATAGCTACTGCATTGGCTCTAGCAGTTGTGATATAGCTGTTCTTTCTTACTTATTTGTTTCGTTCTTTCATTATAGTTAAATCGGAACACAAGCACAAATAGCAGAGAGTATACCAAGGCGTCTTCTCCCAACCTGGAAAGGTTTGCTCGTTTGCATATTTATGAATAAATTCTTCCAAGTTTTCCACTTTGTTTTGAGAGCGTGAGAATGTGTAATTTGGGTTTGTTTCTATGTCAAGTGCCAATTTCGGATGGAGTTTAGGTGGCTCCTGTTATTCTCCGAATGCACACCCCTCGTGTTGCTGAGATGTGATTCGGGGGAACAAGGGGGAGGTGCCGCTAAAATTCTTTCTAGAATTCGCACTTGGCATGGAAACAACTGAAACTACACATTGTCTAGTGGGTTTTAGGACTCATCTTTGCCTATGACATTACCCTTTATGCTCATGAGACTATGTATTATCGGGAAAGAATGAAATTCTCAATCAGCATGAACAAATCCACAATATGGAGTGTGTATCCGTAGGAACAAACCAATCTAATTGTATGTGGAAACTTTGGAAGTCCCAGGTGTTGTACATACTTCTAGCTAACTGAAGTTTCATGTTTAATTCTGTGCAAGACTTATTGTTTTCAAAAGTTGGTGGGAGCACTTATATAAATTATATGATACCATGCACATTGCACAAGAACATATCAACTAATCAAATTGTATGCATATAAACTTAGTAGAATCCACATCGTTTATGTTGGTCAATGATTACTTAAAGCAATGGTATTTCAATGCCAAGTATAGAGCAAACGTGTGTTATGAACTTATTACTCAATCCATGCAACTTGAATAGAGACATTTGACCATGGAAAGACTTCAACGAATATGCTTACCTAACTAGTAGTATACACTAGAAACTGTTGTTAAGATATGTGATAGATTATATGCTCCGAGAGATGTTTTATCAGATATGTATACAAGATAAATATTATGCAATTGCCAAAAAATTATTGAAGAGGGTACTTATGTTATGAAATTCATTGTTAAATTTAGCAAAATGTAAAAGCGCTTCTTAATGATACATTACAACCTTATCACAAAGAACACTAGAACTAATACTTACCAACTTTGCTAGATATTTCTTTAAGTATGGCAAATAAGTACCATTAAATTATACTCGCTAGTACAATATAATGATAAAATCATGTTCTATAGAAGTATAAAAATTAGTATAAATTGTATTTCTTTTAAGTTGCCCGGCCTAGGTCCATTTATTGACCAAAACGACCCTACTAATAAGAAGCATGTGAGAGCGCTCTCCGACCGCGATGGAGAGGACGCGGATGCATGCTCTCCTCGTCCTTCTCGCCTCCTCCTCCACCAGATCGTGCGGCTAGATCGTATTCCCTTCCGGGCCACGGCACGGTACACCGCCACTCAGGCCCTCACGCCAGTGGCTTCCTTGGGCGCGCTGGCGGCAGCGTCGTGCGCGCTGCTAGGCGGGCCCAGTCGCCTCCATAGCTCCACGCCCGCTCCTGACGCCTTCCAGTCTGCCTCGGGACTAGCGCTCTTCACCGCCAGAGGATCGCGCTTCTAGCAGCCTACGCTATTGCAGCGATATAGGCCTTTGTAGATCATTTGTCTTTGGCTCCCTTTCTCCGATTGTTTGTTCTGATCCGGTTCCCCGATTCAATTCAGAATCTCGACCATATTATGTGGTTTTATTTTCATGCAGACTCCCCTGAGGTGGCCGCAGAGGAGATCGCGCTATAAGTTTCCTTACTTGGGTTTCTCGGCTCCCATCTTATTCCCTGACGACGGTTTATGTGAGAAATGTTGCGGAGTCCTAATTCGGCCTCGTGCTATTCGAGTTGTGGAGTCCTATTTCGAACTCTATCGTGTTATGCAAGTTGTTGAGTCCTAGGTTTTGGACGACGGTATCTAATTTTAGGATGTGTAGCCTACCATGTTTCCCATGTACTCTTTTCGATGTTGATCTCTGTGCTCTAACGCCTCAGTTAGAATATGCATGCTATGTTAAGACTAGCATAAATGAACGCGGAAGCACGCCGCGCCGATCATGCAATATGATGGTGTCAATAATTTTAAGACCACACTTAAATTGGTAGAAGTAATGTATATCTTGCTTTTTAAACAATGGGTTTCAAGGTTGTTGATAACGAAATTTGATACAAGATACATTGAAATTATGTGCATAAAGTTGATCCTAATAATCAAGTAAATAAATGGACATAAGAAAGACACAAAAATTAAGTCTGATAATAATAACTGGTATTGTATATGATCATTGTATTGTACATAAGCAGCATTGGTGGTTGTAAGGATTTGTCGTAGCATCGGTGAGTGTTGACACTTAGGAGGGAAAAATCCACTTATATATAAAATTGTAAATTATCCTATCATAAATTAATATATACTTGCAACTTGACTTACATAGTTCATGAAATTGTCGTGCTAGAGACGCCAAGACGCCGCGAGGGCACACCCTACCACACGGCGTGGCCAAGGTCGTGTATGTGCGGATCGCACAATGTAGCAAACCTCAACTGGAATTAATCGAAGTTCATGGAATTGTCTTGCATAAATATCATAGATCGTAAATTCTATTTTAGTATACATGACAACAGTTTTCTAGCGAGAACAGAGATCCTAAAGTAGCACCATATGGTGGCTTTTTTTTTGTTTTTTCATCTTTTCATCAAGTCGTGTCAGTTTTCCCATGTCTTTGAGTTGCCAGTGCACCGCGCCATCATATTCATGGTTAGAGGAGAGAATTGTACTGTGTTTCTAAAAAAAAAAATGTGTCATATTGAGAACCGGTAAACACACCCATTGATGCAAAAACGAATCCTTCTCATCTCCTAGTGCCTCTATGTTCTTTTCATCAGTAGACAAATGAATGGTCATATCCCTGGGATAGACTTGGAGTCAGAGAGGAGACTATCGAGCGAGGAACCCTAACCTGGCAAGATCCGGCCACAATCTCTCTCGATTGGATTTGGTGGCGGGGACGGAGACGTAGACCAAAGCGTAGTCGCCATGGACTCGGAACACCACCGATCGCCGGCGTATATTAGGCCAAGCCCTCCCTGTCTCCTAGTCCACAAATAAACACACGCAAGGCGGGCTCTAGGATCCGACGGGATTAAGCGAAGGAAGTCATGGCAGCAGCGGCGATTCGATACGCGGCGAGGAGAATTGGAGACCGCGCGTTGCTGCCAACGCAGGCTGCGGTGGCTGTCAAGGAGGTGCAGCAGAGCCTCTTGCCGAGGCTATTCCACAGCGGCAAGCCTGCCTATGCCCCTCGTATATCTCCCTTCTCCAACCCCGGTCGCGGGCGAAGCAGCAACGCCAAGGTACCTTACCCGCACACACCGACTTTCCCTTTTATCTTCTTGTAACAAAAATAGCACTATGATGATTCATCCAGGGGACGCATCTGTGGATTTCCTTTATCTCTCTAGCAGCACATTCTAAATTTCCTGTAACTCTGTCACCGTCGTATAATTATTCGAACTGCATAGCTGTTGAATTTCGTAGAAGAAATTGTAGTTTCGTTTCCAAATGTTTAAAAGAATAACCTTCTCTGTGTTATGCATTTAACTAGACCCGTAGAACCAAATATCCGTGAATTTCCTAAAAGGTAATCAAGCCTTATATGTACCCAGATTTTACGAATACAACTTATATATGTTTGACTTATGCAGGTGATCGACCCAGACAAGGCAAAACGCGCGCACCTAGAAGCAAAACTCGTTGAGTACACTAAAAATGCAGCATCGTTTGGTCTTACCCATATTCTTTTGATTGCATTGTTTGGCAACCCGTACACTAAGAACATAGATCCATCACTTGAGTTATAGTCATCTCTGTGGGGCGTGTGTTTGTGTGTGTGTATGCGCAAAATTCATGTAACTCTGGTGTGTTTCCTATATATGAATCTTTGTTTCATCCTCGTTCCATATTTCGTTGGATCATCATCATGTATTAAGATGGATATATGAGATGGCAGGTCATGATTGTGGGGCATAAAAGTAGCTGGCCACCGCTAGCAAATATTCCTCTATTTTAAATTATAAGATATATTTTGGTAGGTAAAAATAGTCTGCTGAAAAGTCGTATAATTTGGGTATTTCATCGGAACTGACTAGTAAATGTTTTGTGTTACGCATTTAACTAGACCCGTAGAACAAAACATCCATGAATGGTATAAGGTAATCAAAACCCTATATATCAAAATTTTAAGAATGCCACTTATGTTTGACCTTTGCAGGTGATCGACCCCGATAAGGCAAAACGCGCACACCTAGAAGCAAAACTGGGCGAGTACACAAAAAATGCAGTGTCGGTTGGTCTGACCTATATTCTTCTGGTTGCATTGTTTGGCAGACCGGGAGAAAAGAGGAAGGGGATATATCTATCACGTCTGTCATAATCATCTGTGTGTGTGCGCATGCGTGTAAAATTCATGTAACTCTCTCGTGTGTTTCCTATAAATCGTTGCTCCATCCTCGTTTCATATTTCGTTTGATCGTGTTTCAATATGATATGTGATGTGATGATTGGTCCATGATTGTGGGGCATAAACTAAGTAGCTGGCTACGGCTAGCAAATATTTCTCTCTTTTAAATTATAAGATTTTTTGGTCGGCTAAAAATATCCTACTAAAATTTCTTACAATTTGGATGGAGGTAGTACCTATACTAAAATGTCTTATAATTTGGATGGAGGTAATACCTACTAGAGACAATTCCCTATTTGGCACTACTTTAAAGTTTGATTCCCAATTTTGACCTAGATAAAAAAAATCCCCTCAATCCCAAAGCTTAAGAGGCTTATATTATTTTTAGAAAGTCAAACTATGTTAAGTTTGACCAAATTTTTATCCAAAATCATTAACATGCAAAATACAAAATCAATATCATTAAATAGATAATGAAATATATTTTCATATATGACATCTATAAAATACCATATATGTTGACATATTCTTCTAAAAGTTTGGTCAAATTTTATTTGGTTTGACTTTTAAAAAAGCCTTATGACTTAGGATGGAGGTAGTATTTAATATTGCATGTTGTTTTCTTTCCATCTATCACTACAGGAATGGCGCGATACGCCGACGGCCAAAAGTCGGGGCTGTCGGCGTATGGCCCAGCCAGGCCAGCCTACCAATCTGACCCTCGATGTAGCATTGCCGTCGGCGTAGCAAGGTCTACACCGAGGGCAGCTCTCGGCATACCTTTGGCCCTAGGCGTAGACAGGGCTACGGCGACGGCCACCCTTGGCGTAGGCCATCCTTTAAATTTGTCTAATTTTGTAAATATCATAACTAATTTATATAACGTCAGAAAAATACGTAAAAGGTATCAAAATATTCAGAAAAACATCCTTTATCCGTTTATGTCAAAATCATGTATATTTGAATCATGTACAGTACCATGTTAACATAGTAACAATTCAAACATTTTCTTATATGTCCCCGGGTTCCCGTTTAGGCCAGATGGCAATTTAAATCAAGTCAGAAAATTCCGCGTAGCCGCATGGCATCATTTTATGTGTCCTAGTAACCACTTCAAAAGACGGAATTGGGATACAGCAATTATTTTAGAAAACCCTTCACGAACAGGGCTATCAAGTCCGGAGTTCTATAGTTTTTAGAGGAAATAAGTAGAAAACGGCCTCTGACACCGCATAGTTTGTCGGAACAAGGCCATATTTGGCACGTGTGTGTGCCCTGGGATGGGAAGCAAGGCTCCATGCGCGGATTTTCAATCCGACCCACATGCGATGGTTTTCCATTTTCGTGATGCCAAAACGGTTTTTTTGTGAAGCAGCTACATGGGGTGCGTTTTAGTATTGCGCGAGACCTCCGTGTAGTGGTAGGAGACCACCTCCGCATCACCTATCACATGTCATATATGTGTGCTAGCTATCTAGGAATCCATGTGACTTCCTGCGGTGTCCCGTCGAATCCGCTAGAAACTTTACGGGTTTTGGGTACACTTTCCGTCGCTGAATAAATTCCGGGAAAAAAATTTTAGGTCTACGACACATCACTTTATGTGCTAAAAATTTTCTGTTTAGCGCGATGGTGAACGGGTACACCAGCGCGCCCGGTACAGCCATACCGCATCTCCTTGGGAGGGGGGGGGCGTTTTGGCCAGATGACAATTTAAACGAAGTCAGAAAATCCCGTGGAGCCGCATGGTGTCATTTTATGTGTCCAGAAACCACTCCCAAAGTAGGAATTGGGATACATAAATTATTTGGAAAACCCTTCATAATTATAGGGGTATCACATCCGGAGTTATATGACTTTTAGGGGAAATGAGTAGGAAACGGCCCGTGACACCGGATAATTTGTCGGAACGAGGCCATATTTGGCACGTGCGTGGTCCCTAGGATGGGAAGCAAGGTTCCGGGAGCGGATTTTCAATCCGACCCATGGCGATGGTTTTTTCATTTTCGGGGTGCCAAAATGTTTTTTTGTGAAGCACCTACATGAGACGCATTTTAGTACTGCGCGAGACCTCCGTGTAGTGGTAGGACACCGCCTCCGCACCACATATCACATGCCATATATGCGCGCTAGCTATCTGGAAATCCCTGCGGCTTCATGTGTTGTCCCGCTGAATCCGCTGGAAACTGACCGGATTTTAACTAGGGGTACACTTTCCGTCGCTTAATAAATTCCGGAAAAAATATTTTTAGGTCTACGACACATCACTTTATGTGCTAATTTTTTCTGTTTAGCGCAATGGTGAACGGGTGCACCCGCGCGCCCGATACGGCCATACTGCATCTCCCGGGGGTCCCGTTTTGGCCAGATAGCAATTTAAACGAAGTTAGAAAATCTCGCGGCTTCGCATGGCGTCATTTGTGTGTCCTAGTAACCACTCCAAAAGTAGGGATTGGGATACGACAATTATTTTGGAAAACCCTTCACAAATAGGGCTATCATGTCCGAAGTTCTATGGCTTTTAGAGGAATTATGAGTAGGAAATGACCCGTGACAATGCATAGTTTATCGAAACGAGGCCATATTTGGCACACGCGTGATCCATGGGATGGTAAGCAAGGCCCCGAGAGCGGGTTTCCAATCCGACCCATGGGCGATGGTTTTTTCATTTTCGGGGTGCCAAAACGTTTTTTTGTGAAGCAGCTACATGAGGCGCATTTTAGTATTGCGCAAGACCTCGTAGTGGTAGGACACTGCCTCCGCACAACATATCACATGCCATATGTGTGCGCTAGCTATCTGGGAATCCTTGCGGCTTACTGGGGTGTCCCGCAGAATCCGCTGGAAACTGATCGAATTTGAACTAGGGTACACTTTCCGTCACTCAATAAATTCTAGGAAAAATGTTTTTAGGTCTATAACACATCACTTTATGTGATATTTTTCGTCCGTTTAGCGTGTTGGCGAATGGTGCACCAGCACGCCCGATACGGCCATTTCGCATCTCTCGAGGGGGGCCATTTTGGCCAGATGGCAAACTGGACGTCATATTTGGATTCCTCTAATTTTTAGGTTTAAAAGATGATATGGATGTTATATTTAGATTCCTCACATTTTTTATCGATTTAGACATATTATTTGTGGAATTTAGATTTTCTGATTTAAAGATATTAACTATTCCATATTAATTAGAAAAAAGACCAAAAAGTAAAATAATTTCATTGTTGTTTGAATTCAATATTGTTATTACTTATATATTCATGGTTGTTTACTTAAGTAATTGTTTTGAATTCAAAATTAAAGAGGTGTGACATCACGGCCCAAGGGTTAATAAGGTTGATATGCTATTATTATCAGCTAGGTGTCAATTCTTTAATGGAAGCTCATCCGAATGGAACCAATAAGTTAAGCGTGCTGAGGCTGGAGTAGTGTGAGGATGGGTGACCAACAGGAAAGTTTAACCATGATTGTAATTTGACCTAAGATTAATTGTACTTAGAGTTGAAAGTGTCTCAAGTGAAAGATAAACAAGTAAAAAGATGAAAAAAAAAGTGGTGTAAAACAAAATAAAATTTAAAAAATCTTAAAACTCTATGCCGAGGGGAAAATCAAAAAAAGATTTTTTTGAATTTTTTTTGAAAAAGGAATTTTGAAAATTTTAAATTAGTATGCCGACGTTTTTGCCGTCGGCATAGCGTTCTACGCCGATAGCAATAGTGGCTCCGCCGAGGGAGGTAGTCGCCGAGGAGCTATGCCGAGGGTTGCCCTCGGCGTAGCCTACGCCGACGGCCAAAACAGGCTACACCGAGGGTTCCCAGCCCTCGGCATATCAGCCCATTCTTGTAGTGTATACCACTATTTCAAAATGGGAAAGCAGTAGTTTTCTCAATGCACACCGGGAAATGATTAAAAAAATGAATGAATCATATAGACAAAAAATACAATTCGTTCATTAAGAAAACATAATTCCTACTAAAATATCTTACAATTTTGATGGTGGTAGTACATCCTAGAGAGGATTCCCTACTTGACAGTATTTGAAAGTTCGGTGCACTATTTGGACATGGAATATTTTTTTCCTGCTCCCTTCGTCCTAAAAATGATGTTGCCAAGCCCATTTGATCTGCGCTGGCCTTGTGCCAACTTTTTTCCTATTTACTCAATTGGGCAACATATAAGTGAAAATAGCACGAAAACGCGAATATAGTACTAACAAATTACCACTAATTAGGAAATTCAATAGTACACGCACAATAGCACCGAATCAGTGCAAAATGGCTTAAGTTTTATACGGAATAGACAAGGTAAGGTAGATAAGTGAGATCACGCATCACATTGTTGGATGCTTATTGCTTCTTCTTGAACTAAGCGCGGTTTATGGGGTTCATAAGGCTCAAGTTGGTGAACATGATTCGATTCTCCTCGGTGAGCAATTTGGCCTCGACCTCAATGGCTTGGATTTCAGGAGGTCTCTTTGCAAGGTCAATGAAGCTAGCACATGTGGCCTCTTTCTCCCGGCGTCGCTTCTCATCCATTTTAGCATTTGCCTCCTCCTAGTTGGCCATTAACGTCTCACTCAATGCAAGTGTAGAAGCATCACATTTGAGATCGGACTTGGTGGCCTCATGGGCCCTTGAACGAGATACACAACCACAATTGCTTGGGTCACCCTCTTAGAGATCAACGACCGCTAATACATTGTCCCCATCCACACCCCCTCTGCGTGCTTGAACCCTTTTTGTATGTAGCATATCATAGCTCCCACTTGGGACAATCCATGGGATCCAACAATGGCATAAAGTGAAGGCCTAGCTTGTATCCATTACATTGCTTGAAGTACTCGAAAGCCAGGGGCGCCTGCTTTCTGGTACAATATGTTTTCAGGTAAATTTTCTGGTACACTATCACTATTAGAAGACGAGGATCTGAGGTGGTTTGGGCTTGTTTTCTTTGGCGGGAAATTCTGTCACGCGAATCGCGCTTCTTAAACTCTCTATGTTTTTGTTTACCTCGCGCTTTGGGTTTACTCAACGTCTAGTTTGTAAAGTGACCTAATATCTAAAAAAATCAACATATGTAATGTAAAATATATGATATTAAAATCTTCATAAATCATATTCTCATACTATATGTATTTGGTGTCATGAAGTTGATTTTTTTTATCTTACATTTTTTATCAAACTTTATACAATTTGGCTTTGACTAAACGGAGGGAGCACTATAACTCAGGTGGCAGTATAAGCCAAGATTATATGTGCCAGCCAGGTAGCAGCATGTATTCCGTCAGGCGGGTTGCTAAGTTCAGGGTGTGATATTTTTCTTGGGACTATCAGATTCAACCTCTAGTGTGTTTTTTTACTCTAAGAGAAACACAGAACGGCACAACGAATCAAATCTTCTCACCCAGCGGTAGCGGATAGCTCTCGTGTATCCAGCGAATGATCTCCCCATATTGCCTTTCGGACCATGAGATTCTGAAAGGTAGATTATCTGAGGTTGGTAACATTCACCCAACAGCAGAAGCTTCGCATCAGATTGAAGAGAATAAACGCAGCACTGAATTTACGACCAAATCAAGTTCTATTATCTTCATCCTACAAAGCTGCCAACCAGCATGATCCACGCCGCATTTGCAACTAAAGCTACAGCTTGGCTTGTAAACGGCAGACTGACACAGTAGCAGATGTATTCAGCTATGATCTCCCTGTATTGCCTTTCAGACCGTGAGACTCTGAGAAGCCATTACAAAGTCGTGTAAAATTGACATCACCTTTGACAAATGTAGCTGCATCTGAAGTTCTGAACATTCACCCAACTGCAGCCAGCACCTCCGCCTCAAACTGAAGAACAAAACGCAGCACCAGACTGGAAATTTATGACCAAATCAAGTTCTATTATTTTTCATCCTACAAAGCTGGCAAACAACATGATCCACACAGACACTGCACTTGCTGCTCAAGCTCGCAGCTTGGGAATGGTACAAGAAACTGGGGTTGGGTTATGGCAGCCTGGAGACTAATAACCTGATAATTTACATTCTACAGTTGGAACGGAGTGACACACGGATGGATGCATGTATTACCCATTCTTGTAACTGAATGAAGCAAGCACTGCGATAAAGGCTGGAGCTCGCTTCAGGTGGCCATGGCAACACCTTCGTTCCCCCTGATGAAACGGCCCTGTAATTCAGTGAAGCAAGATGCACATAGTTGGTCAGAGTAGGGTTGAGTGACAAAATGGAGTAACTGACTGGTTTATTCACAGCATTACTAGTATGCAAGATGCAGCTATGCATATGAAAGAAAGCACTGAATGCGCAAGCAAGAATCACATAAGGTGCACTGCCTCCTGTTTGCTAGAAATGAAATAAAAGGGGAAAAGGATTTCAAGACACGGTATTCATTTCTGTCTAGGCGAGGTGGGCATATGTGTTGTGCATCATTTGCAGTCGTCAGAAAAATAACAGCATCAGCACGGGACCATAATTCTGAGGCTATATTTACATAGTCCTTGTCGAAATCTTGAGTTCTATATGACCAGTTCA